>NC_069501.1:806711834-806746834 GCF_027579735.1 Bombina bombina | reverse complement strand
GGTCATCCCAGAGAAACTATGTAAAATGGACAAGTTCCTAGAGGTGCCGGGGCTCCCAGAAGCTTTTCCTATACCCAAGCGGGTGGCGGACATTGTTAATAAAGAATGGGAAAGGCCCGGTATTCCTTTCGTTCCTTCCCCCATATTTAAAAAATTATTTCCTTTGGTCGACCCTAGAAAGGACTTATGGCAGACAGTCCCCAAGGTCGAGGGGGCGGTTTCCACTTTAAACAAACGCACCACTATACCCATAGAGGATAGTTGTGCTTTCAAAGATCCTATGGATAAAAAATTAGAAGGTTTGCTTAAAAAGATGTTTGTTCAGCAGGGTTACCTTCTACAACCAATTGCATGCATTGTCCCTGTCGCTACAGCCGCATGTTTCTGGTTCGATGAGCTGATAAAGGCGGTCGATAGTGATTCTCCTCCTTATGAGGAGATTATGGACAGAATCAATGCTCTCAAATTGGCTAATTCTTTCACCCTAGACGCCACTTTGCAATTGGCTAGGTTAGCGGCTAAGAATTCTGGGTTTGCTATTGTGGCGCGCAGAGCGCTTTGGTTGAAATCTTGGTCGGCTGATGCGTCTTCCAAGAACAAGCTACTTAACATTCCTTTCAAGGGGAAAACGCTGTTTGGCCCTGACTTGAAAGAGATTATCTCTGATATCACTGGGGGTAAGGGCCACGCCCTTCCTCAGGATCGGCCTTTCAAGGCAAAAAATAAACCTAATTTTCGTCCCTTTCGTAGAAACGGACCAGCCCGAGGTGCTACGTCCTCTAAGCAAGAGGGTAATACTTCTCAAGCCAAGCCAGCTTGGAGACCAATGCAAGGCTGGAACAAGGGAAAGCAGGCCAAGAAACCTGCCACTGCTACCAAGACTGCATGAAATGTTGGCCCCCGATCCGGGACCGGATCTGGTGGGGGGCAGACTCTCTCTCTTCGCTCAGGCTTGGGCAAGAGATGTTCTGGATCCTTGGGCGCTAGAAATAGTCTCCCAAGGTTATCTTCTGGAATTCAAAGGACTTCCCCCAAGGGGGAGGTTCCACAGGTCTCAGTTGTCTTTAGACCACATAAAAAGACAGGCATTCTTACATTGTGTAGAAGACCTGTTAAAAATGGGAGTGATTCATCCTGTTCCATTAAGAGAACAAGGGATGGGGTTCTACTCCAATCTGTTCATAGTTCCCAAAAAAGAGGGAACGTTCAGACCAATCTTAGATCTCAAGATCTTAAACAAGTTTCTCAAGGTTCCATCATTCAAGATGGAAACCATTCGAACTATTCTTCCTTCCATCCAGGAAGGTCAATTCATGACCACGGTGGATTTAAAGGATGCGTATCTACATATTCCTATCCACAAGGAACATCATCGGTTCCTAAGGTTCGCATTCCTGGACAAGCATTACCAGTTCGTGGCGCTTCCTTTCGGATTAGCCACTGCTCCAAGGATTTTCACAAAGGTACTAGGGTCCCTTCTAGCTGTGCTAAGACCAAGGGGCATTGCTGTAGTACCTTACTTGGACGACATTCTGATTCAAGCGTCGTCCCTTCCTCAAGCAAAGGCTCACACGGACATCGTCCTGGCCTTTCTCAGATCTCACGGATGGAAAGTGAACGTGGAAAAGAGTTCTCTATCTCCGTCAACAAGGGTTCCCTTCTTGGGAACAATAATAGACTCCTTAGAAATGAGGATATTTCTGACAGAGGCCAGAAAAACAAAGCTTCTCGACTCTTGTCGGATACTTCATTCCGTTCCTCTTCCTTCCATAGCTCAGTGCATGGAAGTGATCGGGTTGATGGTAGCGGCAATGGACATAGTTCCTTTTGCGCGCATTCATCTAAGACCATTACAACTGTGCATGCTCAGTCAGTGGAATGGGGATTATACAGACTTGTCTCCGAAGATACAAGTAAATCAGAGGACCAGAGACTCACTCCGTTGGTGGCTGTCCCTGGACAACCTGTCACAAGGGATGACATTCCGCAGACCAGAGTGGGTCATTGTCACGACCGACGCCAGTCTGATGGGCTGGGGCGCGGTCTGGGGAGCCCTGAAAGCTCAGGGTCTTTGGTCTCAGGAAGAATCTCTTCTACCGATAAATATTCTGGAACTGAGAGCGATATTCAATACTCTCAAGGCTTGGCCTCAGCTAGCGAGGGCCAAGTTCATACGGTTTCAATCAGACAACATGACAACTGTTGCGTACATCAACCATCAGGGGGAACAAGGAGTTCTCTAGCGATGGAAGAAGTGACCAAAATCATTCTATGGGCGGAGTCTCACTCCTGCCACCTGTCCGCTATCCACATCCCAGGAGTGGAAAATTGGGAAGCGGATTTTCTGAGTCGTCAGACATTGCATCCGGGGGAGTGGGAACTCCATCCGGAAATCTTTGCCCAAGTCACTCAGCTGTGGGGCATTCCAGACATGGATCTGATGGCCTCTCGTCAGAACTTCAAAGTTCCTTGCTACGGGTCCAGATCCAGGGATCCCAAGGCGGCTCTAGTGGATGCACTAGTAGCACCTTGGACCTTCAAACTAGCTTATGTGTTCCCGCCGTTTCCTCTCATCCCCAGGCTGGTAGCCAGGATCAATCAGGAGAGGGCGTCGGTGATCTTGATAGCTCCTGCGTGGCCACGCAGGACTTGGTATGCAGATCTGGTGAATATGTCATCGGCTCCACCTTGGAAGCTACCTTTGAGACGAGACCTTCTTGTTCAGGGTCCGTTCGAACATCCGAACCTGGTTTCACTCCAGCTGACTGCTTGGAGATTGAACGCTTGATCTTATTGAAGCGAGGGTTCTCAGATTCTGTTATCGATACTCTTGTTCAGGCCAGAAAGCCTGTAACTAGAAAAATTTACCACAAAATTTGGAAAAAATATATCTGTTGGTGTGAATCTAAAGGATTCCCTTGGGACAAGGTTAAGATTCCTAAGATTCTATCCTTCCTTCAAGAAGGATTGGAAAAAGGATTATCTGCAAGTTCCCTGAAGGGACAGATTTCTGCCTTGTCTGTGTTACTTCACAAAAAGCTGGCAGCTGTGCCAGATGTTCAAGCCTTTGTTCAGGCTCTGGTTAGAATTAAGCCTGTTTACAAACCTTTGACTCCTCCTTGGAGTCTCAATTTAGTTCTTTCAGTTCTTCAGGGGGTTCCGTTTGAACCCTTACATTCCGTTGATATTAAGTTATTATCTTGGAAAGTTTTGTTTTTAGTTGCAATCTCTTCTGCTAGAAGAGTTTCAGAATTATCTGCTCTGCAGTGTTCTCCTCCTTATCTGGTGTTCCATGCAGATAAGGTGGTTTTACGTACTAAACCTGGTTTTCTTCCAAGAGTTGTTTCTAACAAAAACATTAACCAGGAGATTATCGTACCTTCTCTGTGTCCGAAACCAGTTTCAAAGAAGGAACGTTTGTTGCACAATTTGGATGTTGTTCGCGCTCTAAAATTCTATTTAGATGCTACAAAGGATTTTAGACAAACATCTTCCTTGTTTGTTGTTTATTCTGGTAAAAGGAGAGGTCAAAAAGCAACTTCTACCTCTCTCTCTTTTTGGATTAAAAGCATCATCAGATTGGCTTACGAGACTGCCGGACGGCAGCCTCCCGAAAGAATCACAGCTCATTCCACTAGGGCTGTGGCTTCCACATGGGCCTTCAAGAACGAGGCTTCTGTTGATCAGATATGTAGGGCAGCGACTTGGTCTTCACTGCACACTTTTACCAAATTTTACAAGTTTGATACTTTTGCTTCTTCTGAGGCTATTTTTGGGAGAAAGGTTTTGCAAGCCGTGGTGCCTTCCATTTAGGTGACCTGATTTGCTCCCTCCCTTCATCCGTGTCCTAAAGCTTTGGTATTGGTTCCCACAAGTAAGGATGACGCCGTGGACCGGACACACCTATGTTGGAGAAAATAGAATTTATGTTTACCTGATAAATTACTTTCTCCAACGGTGTGTCCGGTCCACGGCCCGCCCTGGTTTTTTTAATCAGGTCTAATAATTTATTTTCTTTAACTACAGTCACCACGGTATCATATGGTTTCTCCTATGCAAATATTCCTCCTTAACGTCGGTCGAATGACTGGGGTAGGCGGAGCCTAGGAGGGATCATGTGACCAGCTTTGCTGGGCTCTTTGCCATTTCCTGTTGGGGAGGAGAATATCCCACAAGTAAGGATGACGCCGTGGACCGGACACACCGTTGGAGAAAGTAATTTATCAGGTAAACATAAATTCTATTACTGTGTGTGTATATATATATATATATATATATATATATATATATATATATATATATATATATAAAGTCATAGATAGGATTGCACAATCATACTTAAATAATGCCACGGTGCTCTGCTAATACCATAACAATCCTCTCCAAAAAGCAGGCAGCTCACTGGTCTTTGCAGTAAAACTAGAATTTATTACATCAGTTTAAAAAACAAACGTTTCGGCACTGCATTGTGCCTTTGTCAATGTTATACAACAAAAAGTACAGGGACAGAGTGCACCCAAGCACCCCGGATAAGTTAACATACATTTAAAACAAACCCCCTTAAATAGAGAATAGAGAATATCCCCACTTAGCCTTTACCGCCATTCCTATTGCATGCTCGTTCAATCACCTAATCCCTGCGTCACGCTGACACGCTAGCCGTGCCTAGCGTGATGACGCATAGCACGGCGTTGTCATGACAACATCCAAGGCATTACATCGACGAATGAGCCAGATACTAGGAGATCACCAGGGAACAATCTGCGCATATTAGAACTGCGCTTCAAGAAACTTTGTTGTTCTGAATATGCGCAGATTGTTCCCTGGTGATCTCCTAGTATCTGGCTCATTCGTCGATGTAATGCCTTGGACGTTGTCATGACAACGCCGTGCTATGCGTCATCACGCTAGGCACGGCTAGCGTGTCAGCGTGACGCAGGGATTAGGTGATTGAACGAGCATGCAATAGGAATGGCGGTAAAGGCTAAGTGGGGATATTCTCTATTCTCTATTTAAGGGGGTTTGTTTTAAATGTATGTTAACTGATCCGGGGTGCTTGGGTGCACTCTGTCCTTGTACTTTTTGTTGTATAACATTGACAAAGGCACAATGCAATGCCGAAACGTTTGTTTTTTAAACTGATGTAATAAATTCTAGTTTTACTGCAAAGACCAGTGAGCTGCCTGCTTTTTGGAGAGGATTATATATATATATATATATATATATATATATAAAATATTAGTCTACCACTGTAAAATGTGTAATATGTTCTGTAATAGTTGTTCTGTAATAGCAAAGTGACACATTAAAGTTTTGCATTGAACGTAGTGTGTGCATGTATCCTATCTTTGTGTGTGTATATATGTGTCTATACACACACATACACTAATGGAATCCCTATCACAGCGCGGTGTATAGTAACTGCTGAATAATTATTAAACTCTCATTAACACTATGCTCACAAGTAAATTTACTTTTGCTTACTTACTTGCCCAATAGACTTTTATGCAGAACCTTAAATTGGCTCCAGATTTCTCCTTACCTTATGGATCTGAATTTATAACTACTACTAGGAGTCTTCTGTGCCTGACTTGCTTCCCAGCTCTTGTATTTATTTGCACTAAATGGTAAGCATCTAGCTCAGGCCTCCTACAAAACTGTAAATGTGTATATGTTTATTTAAAGCTGCTATATTATTAACCCCTTAATGACCGGACCATTTTTCAATTTTCTTACCCTTAAAGGGACATAATACTCATATGCTAAATCACTTGAAACTGATGCAGTATAACTGTAAAAAGCTGACAGGAAAATATCACCTGAGCTTCTCTATGTAAAAAAGGAAGATATTTTACCTCACAATCTCCTCAGCTCACCAGAGTAAGTTCTGTGTAAAAAGTTATACTCAGCTGCTCCCAGCTGCAGGTAAACAAATTTAAAAAAATGAAGAAATGAACAGCAGCCAATCAGCATCAGCAGTGCTGAGGTCATGAACTCTTACTGTGATCTCATGAGATTTGACTTAACTCTCATGAGATTTCATAGTAAGCTTCCTTTACCTGATTGGTGAAATAATATGAGAGTGCACGATGCTAGTCCCTTCAGATGTCCCAGGACAAACACACTAAAATGCTGCTTAGAAATCCTTTACAATGGGAGGTGGCTACTGAGGAACTTTTGAGGTAAAATATCTTTCTTTTTTACATAGAGATGTTCAGGTGATATTTTCTAATCAGCTTTTTACAGCTATGCTGCATCTCTTTCAAGTGTTTAAACATTTGGGTATTATGGCCCTTTAATGACAATGGCTATTTTTACATTTCTGCTGTGTTTGTGTTTAGCTGTAATTTTCCTCTTACTCGTTTACTGTACCCACACATATTATATACCGTTTTTCTCGTCATTAAATGGACTTTCTAAAGATACCATTATTTTCATCATATCTTATAATTTACTAAAAAAAAAAAGATAAAATATGAGGAAAAAATGGAAAAAAACACACTTTTTCTAACTTTGACCCCCAAAATCTGTTACACATCTACAATCACCAAAAAACACCCATGCTAAATAGCTTATAAATTTTGTCCTGAGTTTAGAAAAACCCAATGTTTACATGTTCTTTGCTTTTTTTGCAATTTATGGGGCAATAAATACAAGTAGCACTTTGCTATTTCCTAACCACTTTTTTTCAAAATTAGCGCTAGTTACTTTGGAACCCTGATATCTGTCAGGAATACCTGAATATCCCTTGACATGTATATATTTTGTTTTAGAAGACATCCCAAAGTATTGATCTAGGCCCATTTTGGTATATTTCATGCCACCATTTCACCGCCAAATGCGATAAAAAAAAAAAGTTCACTTTTTCACAAATTTTGTCACAAACTTTAGGTTTCCCACTGAAATTATTTACAAACAGCTTCTGAAATTATGGCACAAATGGTTGTAAATGCTTCTCTGGGATCCCCTTTTTCAGAAATAACAGACTTATATGGCTTTGTGGTTGCTTTTTGGTAATTAGAAGGCTGCTAAATGCCGCTGCGCACCACACGTGTATTATGTCCAGGAGTGAAGGGGTTAAATTAGGGAGCTTGTAGGGAGCTTGTAGGGTTAATTTTAGCTTTAGTGTAGTGTAGTAGACAACCCCAAGTATTGATCTAGGCCCATTTTGGTATATTTTATGCCACTATTTCACCGCCAAATGCGAGCAAATAAAAAAAAAAAAAAAACTTTACATTTTTCACAATTTTAGGTTTCTCACTGAAATTATTTACAAACAGCTTGTGCTATTATGGCAGAAATTGTTGTAAAAGCTTCTCTGGGATCCCCTTTGTTCAGAAATAGCAGATTTATATGGCTTTGGCGTTGCTTTTTGGTAATTAGAAGGCCGCTAAATGCTGCTGCGCACCACACGTGAATTATGCCCACTAGTGAAGGGGTTAAATTAGGTAACTTGTAGGGAGCTTGCAGGGTTAATTTTAGAGATCAGCCTCCCACCTGACACATCCCACCCCCTGATCCCTCCCAAACAGCTCTCTTCCCTCCCCCACCCCACAATTGTTACCGCCATCTTAAGTACTGGCAGAAAGTCTGCCAGTACTAAATAAGAGTTGTTTTTTTTTTAAATAAAAATTATAAAATATTTTAGTTGTGATGGACCCCTGCCTTAGCACCAACCTCCCTGATCCCCCCCCCCCTCCAGCTCTCTAACCCTCTCCCCTACCTAATTACCGCCATCTTGGGTACTGGCAGCTGTCTGCCAGTACCCAGTTTGGCCCCACAAACCAAACTATTTTAATGTTATTTATAACTTTTATTTGTATGCTTAATTATTTCTGTAGTGTAGCAGGGAGCTTGCAGGGTTAATTTTAGAGATCAGCCTCCCACCTGACACATCCCACCCCCTGATCCCTCCCAAACAGCTCTCTTCCCTCCCCCACCCCACAATTGTTACCGCCATCTTAAGTACTGGCAGAAAGGCTCTCTCTGCATCGGAGTCTTGTAAAGGGTTATTGCAGGATGCCTCCATATCGAGGCATCACTGCAATACCCTCAGAGCTGCTGGAAGTGATTGTGATCACTTCCAGCACTCTGTTAGACAACTGACGTACCAGGTACGTCCATTGTCATTAACTGCTTGTTAATGCATGACGTACCTGGTACGTCAGTTGTCATTAAGGGGTTAAAGGGACACTGAATCCGATTTTTTTTTTACTTTTGTGATTCAGATAGAGCATGCAATTTTAAGCAACTTTTTAATTTACTCCTATTATCAATTTTTCTTCATTCTCTTGGTATCTTTATTTGAAAAGTAAGTTTAGAAGCCAGCCCATTGTTAGTGAACAACCTGGGTTGTTCTTGCTGATTGGTGGATAAATTCACCCACCAATAAACAAGTGCTGTCCAGATTACTGCACCAAAAATTGACTGGCTCCTTAGCTTATATGCCTTGTTCAAATAAAGATAGCAAGAGAACGAAGAAAAATTGATAAAAGGAGTAAATTAGAAAGTTGCTTAAAATTGCATGCTCTTTCTGAATCACGTAAGAAAAAAAAAAAAAAAATCTATAAACTAGGCAATAAGCCTGCCCAGAGGGCAGTCTATTTAAAAATAAATAAATAAATAAAATAAAAAAAAAACTACAAATCGCAAAGCTAAAATTACATAAAAAATGTAATATTACAGAAAAAATAGACAAAGCTATCCATAATAAAAAATGAAAACCTAAACTAATACCCCTATAAAAATTCCCCCCAAAAATAAAAACACCCCCTAATCTAATACTAAATTACCAATAGCCCTTAAAATGGAAACAGCTCTTTTACCTAAATAAATTACCCCCTAACAGTAAAACCCCCTAACCACTAAACCTCCAAAATAAAAAAAACATAACACTAAAAAAACCTAAACTACCCATTGCCCCTAAAGGGGCATTTGTATATATTTGTATGAAGAGGAGCCCCCACGCATCGGGAAAGCCAGCTCCGCGCTGCCTTAGCTCCGAATAAAGATAGAAGATGATGGAGCCGCCTGGAAGAAGACCTTCTTCACTGGACTTCAGGAACGGTGAGTACCTATTTAGGGCTTAGTGTTTGGATTTTTTTGTTTTTTTAAGATTAGGAATTTAATGGGCTGGAAAAGAGCGGATTGCCCTTTTAAGGGCAATGCCCATACAAATGCCCCTTTAGCGTTTTTAGTGTTAGTTTTTTTATTTTGGGGGATTTGGTGGGTGGGTTTTTTTTTTACTGCTAGGGGGGATTTAGTAATTTTTATATGTAAAAGAGCTGTTTAACCTAGGGCAATGCTCTACAAAAGAACCTTTTAAGGGCTATTGGTAGTTTAGTTTAGGGTTTTTTTATTTTGGGGGGACTTTTTTATTTTCATAGGGATTAGGTTTAATTTTTTCATTTGATCATTTTGTTTATTTTTTCTGTAATTTTAAAGCTTTTTATTTTTTGTAATTTTAGATATTTTTTTTTTGTAATTTAATGTAAGGTTTTATTTAACCCCTTAGTGACCAGAGCACTTTTCCATTTTCTGTCCGTTTGGGACCAAGGCTATTTTTACATTTCTGTGGTGTTTGTGTTTAGCTGTAATTTTCCTCTTACTCATTTACTGTACCCACACATATTATATACCGTTTTTCTCGCCATTAAATGGACTTTCTAAAGATACCATTATTTTCATCATATCTTATAATTTACTATAAAAAAAATATAAAATATGAGGAAAAAATGGAAAAAAACACACTTTTTCTAACTTTGACCCCCAAAACCTGTTACACATCTACAACCACCAAAAAACACCCATGCTAAATAGTTTCCAAATTTTGTCCTGAGTTTAGAAATACCCAATGTTTACATGTTCTTTGCTTTTTTTGTAAGTTATAGGGCAATAAATACAAGAAGCACTTTGCTATTTCCAAACCACTTTTTTTCAAACTTAGCGCTAGTTACATTGGAACACTGATATCTTCCAGGAATCCCTGAATATCCCTTGACATGTATATATTTTTTTTTAGAAGACATCCCAAAGTATTGATCTAGGCCCATTTTGGTATATTTCATGCCACCATTTCACCGCCAAATGCGATCAAATAAAAAAAATTGTTCACTTTTTCACACATTTTGTTACAAACTTTAGGTTTCTCACTGAATTTATTTACAAACAGCTCGTGCAATTATGACACAAATGGTTGTAAATGCTTCTCTGGAATCCCTTTTTTCATAAATAGCAGACATATATGGATTTGGTGTTGCTTTTTGGTAATTAGAAGGCCGCTAAATGCCACTGCGCACCACACCTGTATTATGCCCAGCAATGAAGGGGTTAATTAGGGAGCATGTAGGGAGCTTGTAGGGTTAATTTTAGCTTTATTGTAGTGTAGTAGACAACCCTAAGTATTGATCTAGGCCCATTTTGGTATATTTCATGCCACCATTTCAACGCCAAATGCGATTAAATAAAAAAAAAAAGTAAAATTTTTCACAATTTTAGGTTTCTCACTGAAATCATTTACAAACAGCTTGTGCAATTATGGCACAAATGGTTGTAAATGCTTCTCTAGGATCCCCTTTGTTGAGAAATAGCAGACATACATGGCTTTGGCGTTGCTTTTTGGTAATTAGAAGGCCGCTAAATGCCGCTGCGCATCACATGTGTATTATGGCTAGCAGTGAAGGGGTTAATTAGGTAGCATGTAGGGAGCTTGCAGGGTTAATTTTAGCTTTAGTGTAGAGATCAGCCTCCCACCTGACACATTACACCCCCTGATCCCTCCCAAACAGCTCTCTTCCCTCCCCCACCCCACAATTGTCCCCGCCATGTTAAGTACTGGCAGAAAGTCTGCCAGTACTAAAAAAAAAAGCTATCCTTGATAAAAAATAAATAAAAAAAAAAGGCATACTTACATATGCTGCTCTGGAGGATCCCCCCTTAGCCACCAACCTCCCTGATACCCCCCAAACAGCTCTTTACCCATCCCCCTCTAACTTATTAGTAGCCATCTTTGGTACTGGCAGCTGTCTGCCAGTACCCAGTTTATAGTAAAATATGTTTTTATTTTTATTTTTTTAATGATTTTCTGTAGTGTAGCTTGCCCCCCCCCAAAAGACCAACCCACCACCCCTCCCAGATCTCTTAGATTCACATATATGTAAATAAATTTGGCAATCACTGCCACTTTAATCCCATCACTTTTCTGTAGTGTAGCGGTTCCCACCCGCTTCCTACCCCTGCGCGCGCCCGCGCGCGCGCGCACGCGCGCGTGCACGGCGTTCCCGCCCACGATCCCGCCCCCCTCCACATGATACAGCCCATCGATGGCCGCCCACCCGCCTCCCAGACTGGCTCCCACCCACCAACGAAACCGGCCATCGATGTCCGGTACAGAGAGGGCCACAGAGTGGCTCTCTCTGCATCGGATGGCCAAGGGGGGTTATTGCAGGATGCCTCGATGTTGAGGCATCACTGCAATAACCGGAAAGCAGCTGGAAGCGAGCAGGATCGCTTCCAGCTGCTTTCCAGACCAAGGACGTACGCCACACGTCCTCGGTCATTAAGTGTATTTTTTTAGAGGACGTGTGGCGTACGTCCTTGGTCGTTAAGGGGTTAAAGGGACAGTCTACCATAGAATTGTTATTGTTTTAAAAGATAGATAATCCCTTTATTACCCATTCCCCAGTTTTGCATAACCAACACAGTTATATTAATATACTTTTTTACCTCTGTGATTACCTTGTATCTAGGAACCTTCTTCCAGCCCCCTGATCACATGACTGTGACTGTTTATTATCTATTGTCTTAAATTTAGCATTGTGCTGTGCTAAATCTTAAATAACCCCCTGTGCCTGAACACAGTGTTATCTATATGGCCCACGTGTACTTTCTGTCTCTTTGTGTTGAAAAGAGATTTAAAAAGCATGTGATAAGAGGCAGCCCTCAAAGGCTTAGAAATTAGCATATGAGCCTACCTATGTTTAGGTTAAACTAAGAATACCAAGAGAAAAAAAGCAAATTTGATGATAAAAGTAAATTGGAAAGTTGATTAAAATTAAGTCGTATCTGAATAATGAAAGTTCAAGTTTGGTGTTTGTTAATACTTTGTGCGGGAGGTTAGGTTTTTTTGTGTTATACTTTGTGCGGGCGGTTACTTGTTTTAAATGTATTTCTCGTGGGCGGTTATGTGTTTTTTCTGTTATTTCGTGTGGGCGGTTGTGTGTTTTTTTTTTTTTTTTTTTTTTTTTTTTAAGGCTTTGAGTTTGCCTACACTGCATCCAGGGGGATTCCGAAAATGGCAGGATGGTGCCATTTTTGGAATCCACCGGGATGCAGCTTCTTTTGGCTGCTTCGCGCAGCAAACATTCTTTTGGGTGCCTCGCGCAGCCAGCATTCCTTTGAGGATGCGTGCACAACTGGCGACACTGACGTACGTGTTACAAACTCGATTATAGGATAGATGATGAGATTCAATCTGTAGTACATTTTTGTAGTATAAAGATATCTGTAGTTTAAAAAAATAAATGCAGAAGTAAATTAGTTTCTGTGTGACACCCTAATTACTATACTTGGGGGTTTATAGTGTTCTCTCTGAAAGAAGGGTTTCCCAAACCATGCAGGTGCTAAGGAGAATTAAACCCATGGGATTTCCTATGTTAAGGATTGGTGACCATTGCTTAATAAATGCTCTTCCTTCTGCACAGTATCACATGAGACTTCTGCTACTGAGATATTTATATTGGTGTCACAAAGGCAATGTCCATCCCTTAAGCATTCATCTCTCACACCCTTGTTGGTCTTTCAATCTGATGAAGGCAGATGTGACCAGGGTGTATTGGTCTAGTTTAAAAGGTCCATCATTACAAGGCTGACCATATTTCCTTGAGACAAAAAAGGGGCATTGAGATGTCAAAAACGGGATGGGGTTAATATTCTTTAGTCATAGGAAAAAAAGTAAGATTTTAACAAAAGTTAACTTTTATGACATGAATATAAACTATTGAGCCAACAATTATTCTTCTGTTAATGGTCTCACTATCTCCACTATCGTAAAGTATTCAAATTTATCAAACCATTTTACATTTGCCAAACACAAACATGCTTTAAAAAAGTGAGTTTTCACCATAACGTCTAAATACCAATCTCCAGTGTTTTCACAATGTCCCCATGATCTAAATTGGGAATGTGTATATTTTTTAATCACATGCCCTTTAGCTAACTCAATGTTTCCAAATTATCCTCTATGTTGTCAAGGCAATTTCCCTTAAAATATTAACTGATTTTTGGTAAAGGCAGGGTAGAAGTGTAGCCTCTGAACAGGCGTTTGGAAGATCTGGATTGATTAGTATAATAGTAGTTGAAGATTTTAGCTGAGTTGCCCAAAAATATTACATAGAAGAACTGAGAAAAATGTGAAAATAGTTACTTGATTGATAATGATAACCGTACAACATAATTAGCATCCTGTTGCACTGCAGCAGAATAATTTTATAATGTTAAATTGATTGACAGGCACACAGGTCAGGCTCTTAACGTGCACATCTCTTGCAGAAGTTGATCTATTGAATTATCTCTCTGATGGTCAGAATTGATGATGGCAGAGGCAGATGATCTTTAGATTGATGACAGATCTAGTCAGACTCTTGCTTGGCGGCTAGCTAGTAGTTCTTACTATCTTCCCTCTTGTGACCTCGTCACGAAGTCTCTCTCCTCAGCTCAGTCTGTCACCTGTCACTTTCTATCATGCATGTGGCATACACGCGGTGTGGATGAAAAACAAACTACCCTCCCCGCGGGCGGGGACTTTAATTTTTTTAGTAGTGGTGTGTGTGTGTGTGCTAAAAAATTAGACTGGCTCTGGCGGCAATCGGATAAACTAAAAAACGGGACAAAATGTACATTATTAAAAAAACGACGGGACGGCGAAGAAACATAAAATAACGATGCTGTCCCTTTTCAAAACGGGACGTATGGTCAGCCTAATCATTACAAGAGACGCCAGTCAGGTGGATGTGCAGAATAATCAGAGGAAAAGGATGGAGATCTGTATCTAATGTTCTTTGTAACCCTTTAAGGAAAGACGACAAATCTATGCTGTAGCTTTCTTGCACATTTAGTTGACAGGCATCAGGGTAGTTTTATCCATGTTCATGCAAAGTCTTTAGAATTGGGAAGCAGTATTGTGCCAGAAGCAATGTTTCTTACATAGCAGTAAATGCATTGGGGATCCCTTGGAATGTTTGTTTGTCTTCTTCCCAAATGCTTTGCTTCTTCAGATGATTCTATAGAGCCACCTGGTACTTTTGGCAAGGCAAGGTTACTGCTTACTTGTCCCGATCATCTGCCATGGTGTGTTTCCTTTACATAACCTGAAAGTGCATTTATTCAAATACTTTGTTTAAAAAAAGAAAAAATTATGTTGTACCCTTTTGCCAGTCAAAAATGGTTACATATAAGGCTTAGTAAAGGGACATTCCAACCCAAACTGGAATCCACATGGAAGCATTTCAGTTTTGAACAGCAATATATTTGTTACATCCATGTATTAGCAATAATTGTAATGAGAAGCCCCCTACTTGTTTAGAAAGAAGGGAAGGATTTTATGTAGGAATGGAGGTAGAAGAATCCATAAAGTTGGAAGCCAGAGTAAAGTTGTAGGAGCCATGCCTCTCAGACTCATAGGATTTGTCAATCCTTAGGTAAAATACAATTCTCAATTGTATAGACGATGTTTAGATTTATTTTACAATTCACTCAAAGGGTTACTTAACTCCTGCTAAATTATCATGCTGATATGTCAGATTTGTGCTACAGAGGATGCATCATGAGAGATATTAGGAATATATTGTAGGGTTGCCACCCGTCCTTTAAAATACAGAACACTTATAAGTTACACATGCTGCAGGGTATGCAGGGAGGAATTTGAATAGTGCTGTCCAGAAACACAATACATGTTCCTCCCTGCATACCCTGCAGCATGTGTAACTCATAAGTGTCCAGGAAAACATGGCTGAGGTGTCAGCCCTAAACATACGTGAACATTGATTAAACTGTTTAACAACTGTACTTGTAAAACAGATTTTAAATTGAATAATACTCAAAGATTTTTACTTATTCATGGTTCATGGAAATTGAGTAATAAGATTGCCCCCTAGTGGGAAAGTTGGAAAATGCAACTAACTTGATATAAAAGATTTTTCTGTGGCAGAGGTATCTAACTGAAAGCCTTACCATTATAAACTTTATTTGTATGCCTAGAAATTAAAGGGAAATTCTTTGAAATTCTTACAACTTGCATTTTTTGCATTATAAATCCTAGATAATTTTGGGCTCCTACTCAGACCTGCAAGCATTGTAGCTTCTGAGCAGAACATGGCTCTTCAACCCATATTGAATGATAGTTACCAATCACTCGCAGCTTCCTGGTTGAGAGCTGTTACTCATGTGGTCCCTGGGCCAGCCTTAACGTATGTGTTTAACTTCTTTCTGTGTGTTAAACACATAGCTAGGATCTGTGATTTAAAAGTGACATGCTCTAATGAATTCAGTTTTTTTTTTTTAAAAAGAGTCTGGTTAAGATATTATTCTGTTTAAGTGAGCTCTATTTTTCTTATACAGGAATTGTATTTTTTTGTTTCTGTTGTTTTTGTAAGGTATTACAGAATATATAAATAGTAGGACTATTGTTTAACAGCAATCTAAATATTCAGTAAAAATATAACTTTTCAAATCAAATTGTAAGCTAAAAAGAAAGGACATGTAACACTACAAGTATAAAGCAGTTATTGTTTAATTAAGGGACTCATGTTTTACACCTACTTCTGTGTTCCAGGACTCATAGTTGGTGTGATTTTAAGGTACGGCTCACCTTCCTCCAGCGGCCATGACAAGCCAATCAGCTGTGCTCAAGAAGAAAGAGCATATACTACCCTCCTCGTCAACGTGAGCGGAAAGGTTTTTGAATACACCTTAAAAGGTGAAATCAGCCCTGAGAAAATACATAATGTGGAACAGAATGACATGTTGAGAAAAGTAGGTGCAAACTTCATTTTCCTCCATTATAAAATATAAACTCTTGCAGTGAATAGGACATTCTCACAATCTTATTTATTGTAACAGTAGAGTATTATTAACTAGTTTGAAACATCTGTCACATTATAGCTTTGCCTAACAGGGGTGAGCAAATCTACAGGTCCTGCTTATGTCATCTGCGGTTGAGGATGCAGCAGAGAGACAGCAGATACTACTCCTAACCTTTGACCTGCAATTGTCATTTAATATGATGAGAGCTAAGGAATATGTAGGAAGCCAGTCTGGAAAGACCGGTGTCCTTAATAAACCACAGTTTGCGAGTTAATATTAGCCCTCTATAATGATAGGCCTTTTGTTGTTAAAGTGATGTGTAATAAAGCGTCTCTAAACTTTTCTGGGACCATTTCTCCCTTGTACAAAATGTACAAGTTAGTAATGCACCAACAATCTAATTCAAGGGTTTTGTTCATTAAAAGGCTACTTTTTTGTTTTGTTAAAGGGAGAGTAAACACCTTGAGATTTTTGAATAAGAACGGTGCAATATAGTTTCATTATTTATTTGCCCCCTTTTCATGTAATTTAGCTCTGAAAATTGAACAATTTCTACTTCTCAGCACATGAAGAGCAACTTGCTGACTTATCAACTCTAACTCCTCTAACTCTGCTATAAATCTTTCACTATTTGGCTTTAAGGGATACTAAACCCACATTTTTTTCTTTCATGATTCAGATAGAGCATGTAATTTTAGGCAACTTTCTAATTTACACCTATTATCAATTTTTCTTCGTTCTCTTGCTATCTTTATTTGAAAAACAGGAATTTAAGCTAAGGAGCCGGCCCATTTTTGGTTCATCGCCTGGGTTGCGCTTACTGA
The DNA here is from genome assembly GCF_027579735.1 of Bombina bombina. NCBI lineage: Eukaryota > Metazoa > Chordata > Amphibia > Anura > Bombinatoridae > Bombina > Bombina bombina. Next base: position 806,729,930 of record NC_069501.1, on the reverse strand, counting down.
TTGGTGGCTAAATGTACCCACCAATCAGCAAGCGCTATCCAGGGTCTGAACCAAAAATCGACCGACTCCTTAGCTTAGATTTCTGCTTTTTCAAATAAAGATATCAAAAGAACGAAGAAAAATAATAGGAATAAATTAAGAAAGTTGCTTAAAATTACATGCTCTGTTGTATCCCTTTAACTGATAACTGCAAAACAGAGTACTTTATACTAACTTTATGACCAGAGCTAGCCTTGTAGTCTGCTGACTAAAGCTCAGATTGGCTCCTCCAAATAATGCAAATGGTGGGTAGAGTTTGGCTACTGAAACAAATTCCGGTAAAAAGGATTACTATTATGTTATTCTATAGCAGAACATCAGAACTGTCTTGTGATTGCAAGGTGTTTACTGTCCCTTTACAGAAAAGGTTACTTAAAGGAATACTGACAATTCATCTTGATATAAACAATTTGCAATTTAGGTTCATTGAAGGGTTGAAAGGTTTCTAAACAGAACCATTCTTTCCTGCCTCCGCCATGTTGTACAAAGTTACATAAGGATGCTCTTTCTAAAAGGAGCATATTCACATACAAATCACAGGTTACTGTCAAACCCCTAGCACACTAAAATTTATTCTTTGGGATGAGCAGGAACCGTAAATTAGGTTATGTGTGCCCCAAAGGTAGATCATGATCTGGAGCAGTGTTTTTCAACCAGTGTGCCGTGGCACACTAGTGTGCCGTGAGAGATCCTCAGGTGTGCCACGGCAGACTGACAACAGTGTGACATATTTTTTAAACTTTGCTTGTTTTTTACTCCCAGTGCAGCGGTAGTTTGTAGGAGGCATGGCTTAACAGCACAATACATACAGTATGTGTGTGTTTGTGTGTATGTGTATATATATGCTGTATTAGGCTACAATGTGTGATTTTTTTAAATTTTGGGATGGTCGTGTGCCACAGGATTTTTTAATGTAAAAAAGTGTGCCACGGCAAAAAAAAGGTTAAAAATCACTGATCTGGAGTATTTAGTAGATCAACAAATTGTATTGTTATTTCTCACACAGCCAATAATCATATTATTCCTTATATACATTTGTTTTGCACACATATATTCTACACCACAACAAAGGCTTTACCCAAAATCAGATATTTTGCACGATCAAGTCATGATACAGTGAAAAAATATGAAGTTTCTTTCATGTAATTTGCACGAGTCCATGAGCTAGTGACGTATGGGATATACAATCCTACCAAGAGGGGCAAAGTTTCACAAACCTCAAAATACCTATAAATACACCCCTCACCACACCCACAATTCAGTTTGACAAACTTTGCCTCCTATGGAGGTGGTGAAGTAAGTTTGTGCTTGATTTCTATGATTTCTTCTATGATAAGCGCTTCTAAGCATTCTGAAGCCCAATTCCTCTCAGAGTACAGTGTTTGTCAGAGAGGTGTGAAGGGAGTATCGCCTATTGATTTTATGGTTTTCCTTGCGGGAAATCTTTTCAAAGGTTCTCTGTTATCGGTCGTAGGGATTCATCTCCTACCTCCCTTTTCAGATCGACGATATACTCTTCCATTCCATTACCTCTACTGATACTTTTTCAGTACTGGTTTGGCTATCTGCTATATGTGGATGGGTGTCTTTCGGTAAGTATGTTTTCATTATTTAAGACACTCTCAGCTATGGATTGGCGCTTTATGTATTAATATAAAGTTTTAAATATATGTATTTTACTTATATTTGCCATGAGTCAGGTCTATGTAGATTTCCTTTTGCAGACTGTCAGTTTCAGTTTGGGAAGCATGTTTTGGGAAGTTATTTTTCTTACCTGGGGTATAGTCCTTTTTTTAAATTTACTGTTTTTTCTTTTAATTTCGCAGGCAAAATTAGGCTTGCGAGGTCGCAAAATGCTGTTATTTATTGCGTCATTCTTGGCGCGAGAATTATTTTGGCGCGAAGGTATGTCTTTGATGATGCAAGTTCGTTATTTCCGGCGTTTAGTTGACACCAGGTTTCCTTGCACGAGGTTGCATCTGTTATGACGCGAGTTGTCTTTTCCGGATGTTGTTGGCGCCAAAAAAAAATTAACTTCCTTTTGCATTGTGCGTCATTCTTGGTGCCAAAAAAATTTAGTTTATTTTTCACCCCACTTCCTATATGCCTCTTGCCTTCTATATGCTCAGAGGGCTATGCTGTTTGCATTTTTTCCTATTCCTGAAACTGCCATATAAGGAAATTGTAAATTTTGCTTTAATGTTGTATTATCTTTTACATTTTGCAAGATGTCTCAATCTGATCCTGTCTCAGAAACAACTGTTGGAACCCTGCTGCCTGATCACAGTTCTACCAAAGCTAAGTGTATCTGTTATACTTTAGCTGAGATTATATCTCCAGCTATAATATGTAACATTTGTCATGATAAGCTTTTGCACGGAGAAAACTTTTCCATCAGTACTAGCACAGTTTCTGTTGTTCCTTCAACATCTAATGTACATGATATCCCTGTTGATATGAAAAATTATATTGCTGATGCGATACAGAAGGCTTTGTCTGCTATTCCGCCTTCTGATAAACGTAAAAGTTCTTTTAAAACTTCTCATAAAATTGATGACATTTCTATTGACCGACAACATACTGAAATATCCTCCTCTGATGAGGGTCTCTCTGATTCAGAAGATCGTACCTCAGACATTGACACTTAGAAATCTACTTATCTTTTCAAGATTGAGTATATTCATTCCTTGTTAAAAGAAGTGTTGGTTACTTTGGATATTGAGGAGTCTAGTCCTCTTGATATCAAAACTAGTAAACATTTAAATTCTGTTTATAAACCTCCTGTGGTTACTCCTGAGGTTTTTCCAGTTCCTGATGCTATTTCTGATGTGATTGCTAAGGAATGGATTAAGCCTGGTACTTCTTTCAGTCTTTCTTCTAGGTTTAAAAGGTTGTACCCTTTGCCAGCGGCTAACTTAGAGTTTTGGGAAAAAATCCCCAAAGTTGATGGAGCTATTTCTACTCTTGCCAAACGTACTACTATTCCTATGGAAAACAGTACTTATTTTAAAGATCCTTTAGATAGGAAACTTGAATCTTATCTAAGGAAAGCTTATTTATATTCTGGTTCTCTTCTCAGGCCTGCCATTTCTATGGCTGATGTTGCGGCTGCATCAACCTTTTGGTTGGATAGCCTAGCGCAACAGGAAACAGATCCTGATTTGTCTAGCATTGTTCGTTTGCTTCAACATGCTAATCATTTTATCTGTGATGCCATTTTTGATATCATAATTGATGTTAAATTTATGTCTTTAGTTATTTTGGCTAGAAGAGCTTTATGGCTCAAATATTGGAATGCTGACATAGTATCCAAGTCTAGATTACTATCTCTTTCTTTCCAAGATAACAATTTATTTGGTTCTCAGTTGGATTAAATTATTTCAACTATCACTGGGGGGGAAGGGAGTTTTTTTGCCTCAGGATAAAAGATCTAAGGGTAAACCTAAAGCTTCTAATCGTTTTTGTTTGTTTCAAAAGAATAAGGAACAGAAAACCAATCCTTCCCCTAAAGACTTTGGTTCCAATTGGAAACCTTCTTCAAGTTGGAATAAATCCAAGCCTTTTAAGAAACCAAAGCCAGACCCCAAGTCTGCATGAAGGTGCGGCCCTCGATCCAGTTCAGCTGGTGGGGGGGCAGATTGAAATGATTCCAAGACATTTGGGCAGATTTTGTTCAAAATCAGTGGATTCAGAGTATTGTCTCTCAAGGGTATTGAATAGGATTCCGAGTAAGACCTCCTGTGAGAAGATTTTTTTCTCTCTCACGTTCCAGCAAATCCGGTGAAGGCTCAGGCTTTTCTGAAGTGTGTTTCAGATCTAGAGCTTTCAGGGGTAATCATACCAGTTCTGTTTCAGGAACAGGGTCTGGGGTTTTATTCAAATCTATTCATTGTCCCAAAGAAAGAAAATTCATTCAGGCCAGTTCTGGATATGCAGTTTTTGAATCGTTTTTTAAGAGTCCCAACTTTCAAGATGGTCACTATAAGGACTATTCTGCCTTTTGTTCAGCAAGGTCATTACATTTCCACAATAGACTTAAAGGATGCATATCTTCACATTCCGATTCAACCAGAGCACTATTGGTTTCTGAGATTCTCTTTTCTAGACAAGCATTACCAATTTGTTGCTCTTCCATTTGGCCTAGCAACAGCTCCAATGATCTTCTCAAAGGTTCTCGGTGTCCTTTTATCTGTAATCAGAGAACAGGGTATTGCAGTGTTTCCTTATTAGCTCAGTCTTTACATTTAGTCGAATCTCACACAAATCAACTAGTGTTGTTTCTTCAAAGACATGATTGGAGGATCAATTTACCAAAGAGTTTCTTTATTCCTCAGACAAGGGTCACCTTTTTAGGTTTCCAGATAGATTCAGTGTCCATGTCTTAACAGACAAGAGACAAATGAAATTGGTTTCAGCTTGTCGAAACCTTCAGTCTCAATCATTTCCTTCAGTGGCTATGTGCATTGAAGTTTTAGGTCTCATGACTGCAGCATCGGACGCGATCCCCTTAGCTCGTTTTCATATGAGACCTCTACAGCTTTGTATGCTGAATCAATGGTGTGGGGATTATACTCGGATATCACAATTGATATACTTAAATCCCAACATTCAACTCTCTCTGACTTTGTGGTTAGACCATCATCTTTTAATTCAGGGGGCCTCTCTTTGTTCGTCCTACCTGGACTGTGATCACAACAGATGCAAGTCTTTCAGGTTGGGGAGCAGTCTGGGGATCTCTGACCGCACAAGGGGTTTGGAAACCTCAAGAGGCGAGATTTCCAATCAATATTTTAGAACTCCATGATATTTTTAGGGCTCTTCAGGTTTGGCCTCTGTTAAAGAGAGAACCATTCATTTGTTTTCAGACGGACAATATCACAACTGTGGCATAGGTCAATCATCAGGGAGGGACTCGCAGTCCCCTAGCTATGAAAGAAGAATATCTGATACTTTCTTGGGCGGAATCCAGCTCTTGTCTAATTTCTGCGGTGCATATTCCAGGTGTAGACAATTGGGAAGCGGATTATCTCAGCCGTCAGACCTTACATCCGGGGGAGTGGTCTCTCCATCCAGATGTATTTTGTCAGATTGTACAGATGGGGGGGGTCTTCCAGAAATAGATCTGATGGCTTCTCATCTAAATATATAAAGAGAGAGAGATGCACTCAGCTGAGACAGAACAAAAGCTAGAAAAACTTCCGTGCCTTTTCATTTTCAGTGCCACTCAGGGTGCATACTCTTTTAGGTAAAAAGGAAGGGTAGCAGTTTACTGCGCTATAGAAGGTTCAGCAATTAAAACCAGCAGCTAAGGGAAATTTTCTCTCTATTTCCCAAATACAAGGATCGTGGACAATTAAAGTGTAATCTCAGTTACACTAGAATTAGTAGCTGCAGCGCTCTCTGAGGACCTTAATAAGAGCAGTATCCGACTAGTTCTAATATATAAAAATTTATTTTACAAAGAGTTAATTTAAAACATCATATTGTGCACATATGCGGAGTACATATAAATTCTTCTAATAAACAATAGGCAATTATATAAAAACAATCGTATAGAAACAGACAAAAATAAAAGCAACAATAAAAGCAAAATATAGATCTTCTATAAACAGTAAGCTCAATAAATGCTGAAGATATGAGCCAGGAGGATTATGCAGAGCAGCTGGTATCGTGAAAGCTGCACAAAGATTCTGGAATGCCTGCAATGAGACAGGAAATCCTTGTCACCAAGTATAAAGTTATAATTGAAAGGTATTAATGCTTACTTACACCGGAAAGGTGTCTTTTGTTCACATGCCCGTCGCTTGTCTTAGAGCGAATCTCCTGTAGATATAGCGCTACTATGTAGCGTGTTGACCTCGGATTCAGTCAGTAGAGATCTTTTTGTGAAATCTTTGAGGCTGCACGCCAAAAAACTACATCCGGTCTTTCAAAAATGGTATCGCTACTTTGTATTAAAGCTGAGTTATTCGTCCAGATAATATCCAGTAAGTGCGATTGCATCTGTATAAGGCTACTAACAGTGAAAGACTCTAGTTAAACACAATGCTCTAGTTGCAATTCTTCTGTATGAACTTTAAATTTTGTTGAAACCACAATAATGGATGACCAGTATTTAAACAACAAGAGAGGTGATTACCATATACATACTGCATGACAAACAATGAATTCACAAAAAAATAGACTTTCTAGACCAGGGCATGCATATTCAGTTAGCAGTTCCTCTATATAAGCCCTCTATGACAGCATATATGGACATATGATATCTCTTTTCTAAACAAGTATTAGATATGTGGTAACCATTTAACCGGCCACTTTTGGACCAACTGATATACTAAAAACGTGGTGAATGATAGTTACCTGGGAACCTTTATTTAGGGGGAGAGCGAGTCAGCGGGCAAGAGCCGCTCAGAATTGGGAGTATAGGGGTAAGGGAGAGACAAGTGAGATGATATGGTTGCTTAAACTTAAGGACACTGTTAATAAAATCTTGAGCTAATATTCGGACTGGTATGTAATGAGTCTCTGCACTAGTGGCGCTGTCTAGTATCTTTCACAACCCTATGGGTCGCAAGATGTGCTAAGCCTGACCGGGGTAGATTTGTAGTCTGATCAAATTAGTAACATAGCTGCCAACTTAAAAAAACCAACCACCCGTGGTGTTTAACCGCTACCTATACACCCAGAGAAAAAATGCCTATCAAAATATCAGAAAGAGACAGTCTTCCTATTTCTGCCTTTATTATTTGCTACACTGCCTCGGCCACCGGCAGTGTTAATGTTGAAGTCACTGAAATGGGTAAGAAGGGCTGTAATACAAGCAAGGTTCATCTATAGAGAAAGGTTTGATGGGTGTAAGGGTATCTGAGGGTGTAGTTAGAGGACTATAGGTAGGTTGGTATTAGATGTTATTAGATGGATCTCCAATCTGGTAAAAGTCATAAACCTCTGAGCCATACATAGTGTGCCTCTTTCATGTAGGTTATAGGTCATGTATTGAATAAACTTCCTGCAAGACTAATTCCACAAAAAATTGAATAATGTGTCCCCTTCAGGGCTATCAGCAAATGGCTAGAGTCTACCCCATGGGAACACTATATCAGTATGATAAGAAAGGTGGATGGGGGTGAAGGGGAACTTGATAATTTTGGTTTATAAGAGATGCTTGATCAGTGTTGAGGCAATATCTTATGGTAGGTGAGGACGATAAGAAAGGAAGATAACCCTCTAAATATCCCTATTGGTTCAAATGTCACCTTGAGCTCCTTAATCTAAAGGTATAAGTGTGTCTCAATAAAATTACTATAGCTATAATAACTACTAGGACTCTGTGAAATGTGTGATCAAAACAAACATAAGGTGAGAATTTAACTTAAGTATTGAAGCAGTGGTATAAACTAACACAACAGTAGTATATGGATATAATAAATGAAAATCCGATGTTGAGAGTCAGAGATTAGCCCACACCTAACCTGAAAAGAGTCAACACATCGGAGGGGGAAGTTTCCATAAGTCCCATGTATGTCCATGTTTCAGAAAGCTGAGGCGGGTAGAGGCGAGCCACTGCTCTAGAATAGTATACAACCAGGTTAAGCATCTCCTCCGTCTCAGCCAGGGAGTATGACGTCGCCTTCTCTCGACCTTTGTGGCAGGCTAGCAAAGTAGAGATCTCATGGCCATGTTGAAGTTCCCGTGAAAGAAAAAGTAAAGGCTTCTCTTTCAAAGCGCTCCAGCGGCGGTCAGAAAAGATGATGTCTGCATTAGCACTTGCGTATATAAGGTCTGTTCCTAATGGGGAGTCCTGATACCCACTTGTATCCCAGCCTCCACTGGTCTGCTGAGTTATAGGAGAGGATTCCTCTTGTCGCGTCTCACAGTTGTGGGGAGGGCGAGAGATCTGCGGCAGTTGCACTGCCAGCTCTAGGAGAGCTAGTAAACTCTGCTTGATATCCGTAAAGTAGCTATCTAGAGGTAGCAGGGTGATGGATTCCTCTCCATCAAGTGACCCCATATTGCTGCGATTTTCGTACGACCCAGTAGGGTGTTCCCTGAGTGCTTTGTAGAGAAAAAAAAACGGTAATCCGAATAGCTTCCTGAGTGTCCAGTTAGAGAGTGGGGGTTCCGTGGCCCTGATCTAGAGATATATTTGTAAAATGCAGCTGGTCCAGAGCGTTCTGAAGTATGGCTATAAGGTGTTATTAATTGCTCAGTCGTTGATCTGGAAGTCACGCTAGTCTGATAAAAATAAAGAGCCGGTACCTCGTGTGATCAGGGCCTCATCATGCAGGAGCATGGCGTCTTAGCTCCTGCTTTGCTAAGAACTTGAAAATGAAGAGTTCCGAAAGCCCAGGCCTTTGTGTATAGGATCATAAACAAATGATGAAGGCTTATTTGGCTGGATTTCTCAGATTTTAGCAAATATTATTTTTGGGAGCAGGAGCTGCAGAAAACACGTCTCATCCTTGTAGTGGCTAACTCTGCCCCCAGAGCATGCAATTTTAAGCAACTTTTTTATTTCTTTTATCAATTTTTCTTTGTTCTCATGTTATCTTGATTTGAAAAAGCAGTAATAAAAGGTTAGGAGCCGGCCCATTTTTAGTTCAGCACCTTAGTAGAGTTTGCTGATTGGTTTGCTACATTTAGCCACAAATCAGCAAGTGCTACCCAGGTGCTGAACAAAAAATTGTCCGGCTCTAAAGTTTACAGTACTGCTTTTTCAAATCAAGATAGTATGAGAACAAAGAAAAATAATGGGAGTAAATTAGAAAGGTGCTTAAAATCTCATGCGATATCTGAATCGTGAAAGAAAAAAATTGGGTTTAGTATCCCTTTAAGTAACTTTTATAAATAACATTTTATATATATATATATATATATATATATATATATATATATATATATATATATATATATATATATATATATAGTACATAGATGTCCAAAGCACCAGTCATAGACAAGTGAGTAAAAAATATTAAAAAAGTCTTTTATTTCCAAACGTAGTTAAAATCATGAAAGTAGATAATAGGGGTATACAGTGTATAGCCATGCTGCTCAGCAGACATGTTTCGTGCACACGGCACTTGTTCTCTGCATGGAGGAGCAGCGGCCATTTCCGGCTTTTTATACACCATTTTTTAAAAAATCTTAAAGGTACAGCATGTCAAATATATGTAAACCCTCAATTTTAAATAAATGTATCTGGATTATATTATTACTGCATAGTGAAATTGATCAAAAAAGAAGAAAGGCTATTCATAATTGATTGTACATTTGTTACACTATCAAGTTAATCAAAAACAGTTGATTTATAATTCATTATTTCACTTTTCTTAACATTATAACTAATTATATGTACACCTTCCAATTGATCAAATATATATATATATATATATATATATATATATATATATATATATATATATATATATATATATATATATATATATATATATTTATATATATATATGCCTGGGATCAAGTAATTCATACAATGATTTTGTTGTAATATTCCTATATTGTATTCATATAGCATTCTCATTCCTAATGAATTCCATTACAAGAATAATACCCTCATTAAGTTATTTCACTGCTAAAGAATTCTTACACATACAGATCAATATCTCTCCTAAAGTTTAAACCATCAGGGATAGATGTTTTAAGGGTGAATATCCAAAATACCTCTCTAAGGTTCAGTTTATTCTCTCTATTGCCCCCCTATGCCAACTTGGCACATGGTCGATTCCTTGTACTTGTAAGAGATTAGGATTGGAATTGTGAAATTCCCTGACGTGTTTTGCTATCAGTGTATTTGACTCCTCATCCTCAATGGATCTTAGGTGTTGTAATACCCTATCTTTTAGGGCCCTCTTGGTTCTACCTACGTACTGCTTCAAACAACCCCTACAGGTGAGTAGGTAAATAACATGTGTTGTATTGCAGTTTATATAGAATTTTATCTCATGTGTTTGTGTAGTAGTTGTAGAACTGCAGGTATTGCCCTCCACTACGTAGTCACAGGTTTTACATATGTTTTCCCCCCAAGGCAGAACATAGGGTGATCTGAGATGTCATCGCAGAAAATGCAGACAGGAACTGTTAGCACATTAACTTTTCAGTGCTGCTCCACATTAGGCTGTTCTTTTTAAACATTGCTGTTCTCTGGCTGCATTGTATACGTTTTCCTTAACAGTGCATCCAGAGCAAAGTGCTGTTTGAAGACAACAATCAAATATGCAGCAGTGCATTGATCGTTGTCTGGCTCTGAGGTTTTTGCAAGCTCGTTCCCTAGCTTTTCAAAGTCTGCAAAGCAGTTTTTTTCTGAATGTAAGATGTTCGTATGAGCAATGCACCTTTTTATTACTACATTTCTATGTTAGACTAAGAGAAAAGGAAACAAATTAATTCAAGAGACATTTTACAATTACTTTTTTTGGTCTGCAGCTAATTTGCAATGCAATTTTCAACTACTGTACTAGATTATACAACTTTAAATATTGCTTTATTCTGCAATTAACCAACACATTGCAATTGATCTGGTGCTTTAGTGTAACTGACAAATTTACCATTTTATTTTATTTAAAATTGACCTGCAGAAAACTTTTCACTAAAAAAAAATCTCATCGCAGAAAGTGAAAAAAAGTTCTGTCTCTGGGTTTTTTCCTACATTTCCCCTTTATTACCCATTCCCCAGTTTTGCATAACCAACACAGTTATATTAATATACTTTTTACCTCTGTGATTACCTTGTATCTAGGAACCTTCTCCCAGCCCCCTGATCACATGACTGTGACTGTTTATTATCTATTGTCTTGCATTTAGCATTGTTTTGTGCTAAATCTTAAATAACCCCCTGTGCCTGAACACAGTGTTATCTATATGGCCCACGTGTACTTTCTGTCTCTTTGTGTTGAAAAAGCATGTGATAAGAGGCAGCCCTCAAAGGCTTAGCAATTAGCATATGAGCCTACTTATGTTTAGTTTAAACTAAGAATACCAAGAGAAAAAAGCAAATTTGATGATAAAAGTAAATTGGAAAGTTGATTAAAATTAAAAGTCCTATCTGAATAATAGAAGTTTAATTTATACTAGACTGTCCTTTTTAAAGAACCCTTTTTGTTGTTTTAACCAGCATGTCTTGGTCTCTCTTGGGAGATCTGAAGGGGATACAATATTACCTATTGTTTTACCCTTTTTAGAGATAAACTCACAACCATCCTGTGTGATTTTCTTCAATATGGGATCAATACCCAAAATAGGGATGCTCTCTTTGATGATATTGCATACCTGCCCATATTGTGCACTGTATGTAGTAATGAATTTTGTTTTCTCTTTGGTTCCCCTATTGTTTCTTTTTTTATACCCCAAAAGTTGTTCTCTTGGGATTTGGTCAACTTCCATTTTTGTTTTGTTCAAAATATCTTCACTATAGCCTCTTTCCCTTAAACGCTGTGTCAGGTTATTGACCTGTTTAATATAATTATCTTGGTTTGAACAATTATGTTTCGCACGTATAAATTGACCCTTTGGAATGCCCCGAAGTGTATGTCGGGGGTGACTCGAATAAAATTCTAGGATAGTGTTCCCTGCCGTAGGTTTTCTGAAGAGGTCAGTCTCAATGACACATTCTTCAGTACTTGCTGATATTACTATATCTAAGAAAGTAATCTGATTTTGATTTTGTTCCCCTAGGAAACTAATACCTCTAGTATTCCCATTTAGATAGGTACAGAATTTCTCAACTGTTTGTTCACTGCAATCCAAAACAAAAAACAAATCATCTATATAACGAGCATATAGAATGATGTTGTCACGATAGGGGTTCCCATCTCCATAGACGTGCTCCCACCAACCCATAAAAAGGTTGGCATAACAGGGGGCAAATTTTGCCCCCATAGCAGTCCCACTTCTCTGGAGATAGAAACCCCCATCGAACATGAAAAAATTATGTGTCAAGGTAGTCAATGGATCTCAATATGAATTGTTTTGTATTGTCCTCATAGTTGCTATATCTTTCTAAAATATATTCCACAGCTTCTAGCCCTCTGGCATGTTGAATGGAAGTGTAGAGTGACGATACATCAGCTACAAAGAACCGATAGGTTGGTTTCCACTTAATTTGTTTAAGCTGTAAGAGCAGCGATGTTGTATCTTGTATGTAGCTAGGAAGTAATTTTACTAGCGGTTGAAGATAATTATCCATAAGTTCTGATAGTGGTTCATTTAGTGATTCAATTCCCGCAATTATTGGGCGACCTAGGGGGTTTGTGAGATCTTTGTGGACTTTAGGAAAGTAGTGGTATATAGGGGTTATTGGATATTCAGGAATGAGACTCTCTTCAATAGCTTGTGTTATAATGTTATTATACCTTGCCATTTTAACTATTTCTGTCAATATGTTTCTATATTGTTCAGTGGGATTTTCTCTCAACTTTAAGTATACCTCTCTGTCCTTTAATTGTTGTTGTGCTTCACTAATATATGCTACTCTATCCAATATCACAACGTTCCCACCCTTGTCGGATGGTCTAATCACTATTCTACTATCCTGCAAAATCTTTGTTAGTGCCTCTTTTTCTTTCTTTGTCAAATTTGTTGTCTTAATGTTAGAAGTTTTTCAAAAAGTAGTTGAAGAGAAATTAAGGAAATTGAATGATACAACTATCGCATTTGATCTAGAATGTACAGGATAAAAATTGCTCTTTTTTCTGCAGTTACTAAAATCAATATGAGATTCATTAACTAAATCATCCCTTGTACCATCACTTTCAGCTTGTAGATACTGCAAATTAATGATAGAACATATGTCAGGTAATGGCATTGGTTCATTTACATCTTTTGTGTCCAAATCCAGTTTTTCCTGGTCCTGTGCCATCTCAGCATCAATAAAATGTTTGCGTAATACCAATTTTCTAACGAATCTATTAACATCCAAAATAGTGTTAAATAGGTTAAAATGCTGAGACGGAACAAAGCCAAGTCCCCTTTGTTGGTATTCTCGACCATTGTCCTGATGGTGTGGATAATCCTCTTCCTCGTTTACCTTTCCGGGGTTTTTTCTTACATTTGTAAGAGTCTTTGCATGTCCATTTTTTGACACGGTTTTTTTACGGTTTGCTCCTCTGTTAATTGTAAAACAGCTGTTTCACGTTCTTCTATTTCAGCTTCATAGTCCGAAGACTCAATCTCATACTCCGTGTCCGAAAAAGTGTCATTTTTTGATTGCTTTGTTTTGTTCTTCTGCCATCTTTTATATTTGTTTCCTCCTCGATTGGGATTGTCTTGGTGGTCCCATCTATAAACAGAGTTATGGTCATAGTCATATTTGTCGCATGCAATTTTCCTAGACTTGAACTCCCATAATTCTTGTCTGAAGGTGATCATATTTTGTTCAAATTGCTTATCATATTTTTTGAATTCAGGATCCTTTCATACTGTTTTTAGCCTTTCTTGGATCTCCTTAATTTCTTGAAGTAGATCTTGTTTCTGTTTTTGTTTAAATTCAATCAATAAATCGATAAGAGCAAATGAACAGGCATCCAATACAGCATTCCATTTATTGATAAAGTCACTATCTGTAATTTTAAATGATGGAAACTTCCTGATCCTTAAACCTCTAGGAATACGTTTATGGTGTTTATAAATGAGAAATGATTTAATATCTAATTCCAACTTTAGATCTTTTTTCCTCAATGTATCAATCTCATAAAACAAGTTATCAATAAACAATTTCCTCTTCGGGTTTATATCTTAATATTTCATCCTCAAAGTTGGTAAATACATAGGAAGCTTCCTCATTATCCATAGTGAGGGTTAATTTGTAGCAAAATGATGCCCCAATGTTGTACACGGTTTATCTTAATTTGTTATAGACTTTTTACATAAGCACTTCCTCTATCCAAAATTGTAATTAGAGGGAAGAAAAATGTCACCTTTTTCAAAGCAATGTTAAAGTACACTTTTTTCACCCTTATAAGTCTTCAGTATTGACGGGGTTTTAAATTCACCTCTACACAAAATGCAAGCATAAGTGAAAACAGCGTGCACAGCTACACACAAGAACAACTTCAAAAGTCCAATATGAACTTATTTGTTACAGAATATGATATGTTTCCATATGGAGTGTATGTATAGCATTAAAAAGAAAGCCCATGCCAAAGACAGCTTTAGTGACCAATTAGATATTATTTGCTTTAATTAGTTTTTTTTAAATGTTATTTAGAAAAATGGTCTGCTATTTTCAACATGTATTTGTCACATAAACTTTAATTTTTATAAAGATTTCTGTTTTCTCAAAATATAAAAATGCTTAACTTGTTAAAACAATCCACATCATGTAGAAAGTGCCTTAAAAACAGAAGATTCCCCCTATAACTTTTTGCTGGGTAAGCCATGTTGATTTATATATATATATATATATATATATATATATATATATATATATATATATATATATATATATATATATATATATATATATATATATATATATAAAGTCTACACACCCCTGTTAACTGGGGATGTAGCTGTGTTCAGAATTAAGCAATCACATTCAAAATCATGTTAAATAGGAGTCAGCATACACCTGCCATCATTTAAAGTGCCTCTGATTAAACCCAAATAAAGTTCAGCTGCTCTAGTTGGTCTTTCCTGATATTTTCTTAGTCGCATCCCACAGCAAAAGCCATGGTCCACAGAGAGCTTCCAAAGCATCAGAGGGATCTCATTGTTAAAAGGTATCAGTCAGGAGAAGGGTACAAAAGAATTTCCAAGGCATTAGATATACCATGGAACACAGTGAAGACAGTCATCATCAAGTGGAGAAAATATGGCACAACAGTGACATTACCAAGAACAGGACGTCCCTCCAAAATTGATGAAAAGACGAGAAGAAAACTGGTCTGGGAGACTACCAAGAGGCCTACAGCAACATTAAAGGAGCTGCAGGAATATCTGGCAAGTACTGGCTGTGTGGTAAATGTGACAACAATCTCACATATTCTTCATATGTCTGGGCTATGGGGTAGAGTGGAAAGACAAAAGCTTTTTCTTACGAAGAAAAACATTCAAGCCAGGCTACATTTTGCAAAAACACATCTGAAGTCTCCCAAAAGCATGTGGGAAAAGGTGTTATGGTCTGATGAAACCAAGGTTGAACTTTTTGGCCATAATTCCAAAAGATATGTTTGGCGCAAAAACAACACTGCACATCACTAAAAGAACACCATACCCACAGTGAAGCATGGTGGTGGCAGCATAATGCTTTTGGGCTGTTTTTCTTCAGCTGGAACTGGGGCCTTAGTTAAACTAGAGGGAATTATGAACAGTTCCAAATACCAGTCAATATTGGCACAAACCATTCAGGCTTCTGCTAGAAAGCTGAACATGAAGAGGAACTTCATCTTTCAGCATGACAACAACCCAAAGCATACATCCAAATCAACAAAGGAATGGCTTCACCAGAAGAAGATTAAAGTTTTGGAATGGCCCAGCCAGAGCCCAGATCTGAATCCGATTGAAAATCTGTGGGGTGATTTGAAGAGGGCTGTGCACAGGAGATGCCCTCGCAATCTGACAGATTTGGAGTGTTTTTGCAAAGAAGAGTGGGCAAATCTTGCCAAGTCAAAATGTGCCAACTGCCATGCTGATGGACTCATACCCAAAAAGACTGAGTGCTGTAATAAAATCAAAAGGTGCTTCAACAAAGTATTAGTTTAATAAGTTGCACACTTATGCAACCATATTATTTTATTTTTATATTTTTTCTTCCCTCTACCTAAAACATTTCAGTTTCTTTTTCAATTGAGTTGTACTGTTTATAGGTCACATTAAAGGTGGAAAAAGTTCTGAAATGATTTATCTTTGTCTCATTTTTTTACATCACAGAAACCTGACATTTTAACAGGGGTGTGTAGACTTTTTATATCCACTGTATATATACATACATACATACATACATATTGGCAACAAAAATGATGTGCCAGCAAAACATATATAATTTAAGTTTTTTTTAATTCTGTAAAAAGAAATAATTCCCTGTAATACTTCAAATACACTTTAAATTATTGTACAGCTACTCCACTCTGGCAGAATGATAAGCAAGTCAGTCAGGATGGGTAGTATAAGGGTAAAGAAAACACTCAACATTTGTGTACACTTTATAAGAAGTTAAAGGCGCAGTAAACCTAGAAAATAATGTTATATAATTCTGCACTTAGTGCAGAATTATGTAACATTATCTTAGCGCAAACTTTATGCAACGTAATTTTGCCACCGAAATTTGATTAAAAAAAGAGGGTTTTTCAGACCGCCGCTCTATGCTCTACTGAGCGGGTCTGGTTTTCCCCCTGAGCGCATCTGGTCAGCTGTCTAGTCACAGCCCGCCCAGATCGCGCCATTACACTCAATGTAGCTCACTCTTGCTCTGTCTCATAGCAGGAGCGAGCTACATTGAGTCAGTATAAAATATGCATTGCCTGAAAAGATGATGGTTAAAAGTTTGTCTATTGTAGAGGTGGGTTCTACACTTTTATGTCTTAGTTTTTTTTTTTTTTTTTAGCAACCTTAGCTTGTACCCTATTAATGGCTGCACAGGAAATTAGAGAGGGCATCATATTTACTTATTCCTACTTTTCTTATTTTTTATTCTCCTTGTCCTGCTGTAGCATAGGATATGTAAAAAAAAAAAACTACATTGTAAAGGTATGGCTGTTATTGCCTTTAAGAAGAAGTAATAAATGTGCCACCTCCATAGTAACTGCAAAACAATTGTGTGTGTTAGATAGTGAAATATGAGAGAGTGAGAAATAGGATGTGTGTTGTGAGAGAGTGAGAATTTATGTGAGAGAAACTGTGTGACAGAGTGTTTAAAAGTGTGTGTGAGTCTTATGTCTAAGAGTGAGTGAGAGTTAGTTTGTGAGTGTTTGAGTGTATCTGTGATTGTGTGTGTGCATATATATCTGAGTGTGTGTATATCCCTGGCTATATATGTACAGGTATACCTCACTTTACAGCGCTTCACTTTACAGCGCTTCGCTAATACAGCGCTTTGTGGAGCTGAAGTTCAACCTCCAAGGATTTTAAAACAGTGCTGTAATCTTCATGAGATTGCAAGAAAAGTAACTGGCACTATTTTATTATGCTTAGTTCACTCTGTTTACAGCATTACAGTGCAATCTGTGTCTCAGTGCTATACTCTGGCAAATTGTACTACAGTGATTGTCACTATTTTACAGGTTCAGCATTTATTGAATACTGTGCTGTGCGAGTTTTAAACTAAACTTAGCACAATTGTACACCTAATATAAGTTAGTTAAAACATATTTTTAAGTTTTTAAACACACTGGCAAGTGAAAAGAAAGCCAAAACTGCCTTGTTTCACTTTAAGGCGGTTTTCACTTTACAGCGGGGCTCCGGTCCCTAACCCGCTGTATGAGCGGGGTATACCTGTATGTGTGCAATTATTCCTGCCTCAGCTTGTTGCCATGTTAACCTGAATATTCTCTTTTTAGGTATGAGAATAAGTTTACAATATTTATTGATATATAATTGTATACAAGAGTGTTAAATGCTGAAATTTCGAGGGGGCGCATGTATAACAGGTTGGATATATTGATTGTTAACAGTGTACCATATGCAAAAAGACAAACATATGATTAGCATACATACAAAATCCTACAATCAATAAGTCCCAAAAAACGAATTGGATGCACTTCTTTAAGGTAAGGAAGTCTTCACCTAAAATAGGCTATCATGTAGTGGCTGCCTTCTCCTCACAGACTAGTCCGGATAAGCTGCAGAGTGTAGATAAAAAGGAACAAAGGGGCGCCTCATGTGTAGAGTCACCAGCTTGATGATCAATGAGCCAAATGGATACTCACATGTTACTGAAGCACCCTGATGTGCTAGTAGGTGCAGGCTATAGAATTATAGGGTGTGACAGCTCACCCACAACTGGAGCTCCCTGTGTGCTGCAGTGAGTAAATGAAGCAGAGAAAACACTACATGTGTAGATCAAGCAGAGTATAACAACATGTACATTATCAATGCCAAAGGGGT
>NC_069501.1:806559334-806704334 GCF_027579735.1 Bombina bombina | reverse complement strand
ACCACTACAAATAAAAAATAATAGTATTAATAATTGTATTAACAGAACGTAGATTATTGATGTCAAATTTATAGTCCTGTTATTTTTCTGCTTCTACTTAATACAACTGTGCTGGATCAACAATTGTTCGTTTGATCAATGTGAAAGAATGAAATCATATAATTTTATCATTTCTTTCATATATATATATATATATATATATATATATATATATATATATATATATATATATATATATATATATATATATATATTAAATATATAGTTGCAAGTAAGAGAAACTCAATATGTAAAAACAGTCTTTATTCAAATTCCAAATGAATAAAAATAAACCCATGGAGGGTCCAGCACACACAAAAAAATGTGGAGCAGTCCTCGTTATATCACCACCGTATATATTGCCAGTTTACCGTGTTTTGTTACTACACATGATCCTTTAAGTGTTTAGTGTTTGATTACACAGGACATAGTGCATTTGTCCCAAGTGGGATTTTGAAATAACCTCAACAGAGAGAAGGGTGTTTATCCCTTATTGGGTATTTTTTCTTATACCTGTGTATTATACTTTACTTTTTTCTTTTGACATATATATATAAACGTACCAGGGTGCAAAAAACATCAAATATAAGTCCTGGAAATAAATTGCACTCTCTGGATTTGCAAGAAACACTGTTTTACTAGCGTGACGTTTCAGGGTGTTCACCCCTTTCTCGGGAGTGTGTATATATATATATATATATATATATATATATATATATATATATATATATATATATACACACAGTATATACATACAGTCATATGCAAAAGTTTAGGCACCCCTGACAATTTCCATGATTTTCACTTATAAATAATTGGGTGTTTGGATTAGCAATTTCATTTTGATCTATCAAATAACACAAGAACACAGTAATATTTCAGTAGTGAAATGAGGTTTATTGGATTAATAGAAAATGTGCAATATGCATCAAAACAAAATTAGACAGGTGAATAAATTTGTACACCCCAACAGAAATATCACAATAATATTTAGTAGAGCCTCCTTTAGCAGAAATAACAGCCTCTAGACGCTTCCTATAGCTTGTAATGAGCGTCTGGATTCTGGATAGAGATATTTTGTACCATTCCTTCTTGCAAAACATCTCCAGTTCAGTTAGGTTTGATGGTTGCTGAACATGGACAGCCCGCTTCAAATCCCCCCACAGATTTTCAATAATGGTCAGGTCTGGGGACTGGGATGGCCATTCCAGAACATTGTACTTGTTCCTCTGCATAAATGCCAGAGTAGATTTGGAGCAGTGGTTTGGGTCGTTCTCTTGTTGAAATATCCAGCCCTGGCTTAATTTCAACTTTGTGACTGATTCCTCAACATTATTCTCAAGTATCTGCTGATATTGAGTGGAATCCATGTAACCCTCAACTTTATAAAGTTTCCCAGTACCGGCATTGGCCACACAGCCCCACAGCATGATGGAACATCCACCAAATTTTACTGTGGGTAGCAAGTGTTTGTCTTGAAACACTCTATTCTTTTGCCGCCATGCATAACGCCCCTTGTTATGACCAAATAACTCAATCTTTGTTTCATAAGTCCACAGCACCTCCTTCCAAAATGAAGCTGGCTTGTCCAAATGTGCGTTTGCATACCTCAAGCGACTCTCTTTGTGGTGTGTGTGCAGAAAAGGCTTCTTCCGCATCACTCTCTCATACAGCTTCTCCTTGTGCAAAGTGTGCTGAATTGTTAAACGATGCACAGTGACACCATCTGCAGCAATATGATGTTGTAGGTCTTTGGAGGTGGTCTGTGGGCTGTTTTTGACCGTTCTCACCATCCTTTGCCTCTCCGATATTTTACATGACCTGCCACTTCTGGCCTTAACAAGAACTGTGCCTGTGGTCTGCCATTTCCTCACTATGTTCCTCACAGTGGACACTGACAGCTTAAATTTCTGCAATAGCTTTTTGTAGCCTTCCACTTAACTATAATGTTGAACAATTTTTGTTTTCAGGTCATTTGAGAGTTGCTTTGAGGCCCCCTTGTTGCCACTCTTCAGAGGAGAGTCAATGAGAACAACAACTTGTAATTGGCCACCTTAAATACCCTTTCTCATGATTGGATGCACCTGTCTATGAAGCTCAACGCTTAATGGGCTCACCAAACCAATTGTGTGTTCCAATTAATCAGTGCTAGGTAGTTACAGGTATTAAAATCAACAAAATGACAAGGGTGCCCAAATTTATGAACCTGTCTAATTCCATTTTGATGCATATTGCTGTTAATCCAATAAACCTCATTTGACTACTGAACTATTACTGTGTCCTTCAGTTATTTGATAGATCAAAATGAAATTGCTGATCCAAACACCCAATTATTTATAAATGAAAATCATGGAAATTGTCAGGGGTACCTAAACTTTTGCTTACGACTGTGTGTATATATACAGTGTGTGTGTGTGTGTGTGTGTGTATGTATGTATATATATATATATATATATATATATATATATATATATATATATATATATATATATATATATATATATATATATATATATATATATATATATATATATATATACATACACACACACATAAAATGCGAGTTAAATGTTGACACAGTAATTAGGGATATCATATAGTGAGAATGAAATGCATTTTCAGTTGAAAATACACTCAAGTCATCTTACTACTATTTACTTAACTGCGCCTGACTGCCTGGCAAAATAGATATGATTTTATCTGATTAGCTCTTTTTAGCCATCTCACTGAAGTCCTCACTGTGAGCGGAATAGTTGTAATACAATTCTGGATGAAAATATTAATCTACAAAGTATCACCCAGGACAGTTTAGGCAGAATAATATTATCTGGGTGTATAACATGTTGTCCTTAGAAATTTTAATGAAAAGTAATGAAGCAAGTCTATATTGATCCCTTTTGGCACATATATATAGTATCCACCAGGAGAACTTTGATGCCATAGGGGATTTGTGCATCATGACTTATCAGGCATTTGTGCACAGAGCAGAAACAGAGAGCTAATTATTTGCTCAAGAGGCTAATCTGACTCTGCTTTACACAGTGAGTGGAGGTTATACAGCCTGTGGCTTTGTGAATACCCTAAGCAAAAAGAGCAGCAAAGAATGGTATCCAGTGACTATAAAATGTAATATCTGTAAATAAAGTCATTTACATGTCCATATTTTATGTTATGATTAAAAGGATAAATATACTCTCACAATGTCAAATTTAAACATCTGCGATTACTTTTTAAATAAATAAATGTGCTGCTGTTAGATTTTCTTTAACCTGTTAACTCAGTTTGTAATATTTAATGCAATTTATGCATAAAGCATAAATAATCATTTAGCATTTCTTTTATTTTCCTTTTAATATACTTTAAAGGGACATGAAACTCCAGATTTTTCTTTCATGATTCAGATAGAAGCAAATTAAAAAGTTGTTTAAAATCACTATTATCTAAATTGCTTCATTGTCTTGGTTTTCTTAGTTGAAAAGTATATCTAGGTAGGCTCAGGAGTAGCAATGCATTACTGGGAGCTAGCAGCTGATTGGTGGTTGCACAAAAATGCCTTTTTCCTTCTTAATACAGGGAGAGTCCACAGCTGCATTCATTACTTATGGGAAATGCAGAACCTGGCCACCAGGAGGAGGCAGACACACCACAGCCAAAGGCTTAAATATCTCCCCCACTTCCCTCATCCCCCAGTCATTCCTTCCCTTTCGTCACAGGTTATGCCCTCCAGTCCCCCTTCTGGCCTTCATTGGCGCTGTGGTGGAGGGTGAGGTATTCAGCCGAGGCCGAGACTTCGGCATGGCGTTGGTAAATCTATCTTAGGTGACCTACATGAAATACCGGGTGGGGAACTTGATTTCCAGGGTCTCGTCAGTTCTCCCTGCCCTCTGGGACCTTTCTTTTAGCTCTCCCGGGTAATTTTTTACTTTGTCACTTCCCTGTCAGTGGAAGAGAGTGTCCTATGGGGGTCCGTGGATCAGGAGTTTTCTTCCGATTATTCCTAAGCTTCCTCAGTTGAGCATTCTGCTCTGAGGATTTGCTCTTATGGGTTCATACCATTTGGGACCTCTCAGTGGGTAGATCCTTTCTGTGAAAGAGAGTTCCTTCTATGTAGACAGAAGGGCTTTGAGTTTTGTGGTGGGCGGTGACCCACTACAGATCATTGTTGGCGATCCACTCTATGGACATCTCTTCTGGAACGGATGTTCACCACAATCATCCTTTAATCGGACTATTCTAAGGGTTTCACATGTTTGTATCTGAATGGGGAGTCCGATCGAGATTCTCAGAGCGTCCGTACATATCCCAGGTTTCCCCTTAGGGGGTCGTGGTCGGGGATCTTCAGTGAGAGCTAATGGATCCTTAATGGGGCTTGGAAGGCCTATTTTAACCTTCTCCTTTAGGCCATGTCTCTCTTTTTCGAGAATGGCCCGATCCTAGCAGGAGCAGAAGTCAGTGTGACTGATTGCTTCGTTGATGCCTGTGAGTCCGTATCATGGTTTAGGGGCTTACCTGTTGCAGTTATATGCTGGGTCAAGGTTCCTTTCATCATGGGATATTTTCTCTGAGAAGTTGCTTGGTCTTAGCCGAGAGAATTTTGTTCTGAAGGGTTACGATCCTTTCCTTCATCATCTATCATATGGTCGGGTGGAGTTAGATCGTCCTGGCTCTCTACTGAGTTCCAGGTTTTTCCCCCTTATTTTCATCCAGGATGATCTGGAGAAGGGACTGCCTAGCTATTTTTTCTTGTTAGAGCATTCTTGGTTTGGGACATCTAGCTGTACTAGCCTGAGGGTTAGTTTAGCTGCCTAGCTAGCGAAGGTTGCAGGTTGAATCCGGCTGCAGTTCCTTGCCACTGTATTGTGGATTTGCATGCCGTTTTTAAGATACCTTGTTTGTCCTGCTGCTCCAGAGGTTCATTGAACTTCCTGGAGTTAAGTTCCTTTTGCTAGGGCACTGCGGTCAGGCCGGTGAGTTCATTCTACTGCTCCTTCTTGGAATTTAGACTTTATATTTAGGGAGTTGCATCAGGTTACTTTTGTACCTGTGCAGGTGATGGTCTTTGAATTTTTTTCTTCAATGATCCCTTCCGTTTGAAGATTGTTTTCTACATACTATAATCTTGCCGTTACACTCTTGCAATACTCCTTAAAGGGGTTTCCTTTACAATAAGACTGTGTTACGAGATTTGTTAGTTTTTTTTCTCCTGTTAAGTGTAGTCAGTCCACGGGTCATCCATTACTTATGGGATTATAACTCCTCCCTAACAGGAAGTGCAAGAGGATCACCCAAGCAGAGCTGCTATATAGCTCCTCCCCTCTACGTCATACCCAGTCATTCTCTTGCACCTAACTAATAGATAGGATGTGTGAGAGGACAGTGGTTATTAAAACTTAGTTTTTATTTCTTCAATCAAAAGTTTGTTATTTTAAACGGCACCGGAGTGTGTTGTTTTTTCTCAGGCAGCATTAGAAGAAGAATCTACCTGAGTTTGTGTATGATCTTAGCGGACGTAACTAAGATCCATTTGCTGTTCTCGGCCATTCTGAGGAGCGAGGTAACTTCAGAACAGGGGACAGCGGGCAGGGTTCACCTGCAAAGAGGTATGTTGCAGTATATTATTTTCTAAGGAATGGAATTGACTGAGAAAATACTGCTAATACCGATAAAATGTAAGTACAGCCTTAAATGCAGTAGTAGCAACTGGTATCAGGCTGTTATGTATGTATGTTGGCACTGAAGTATTTCTGGGGAATGGCACTTCACTAAGAAAATACTGTATACATATAACTTATAGCCTTTCTGCAGTAAAAGCGACTAGCAACAGGCTTTTTTATAACTTTTCATGTATTTATATTTAAAACGTTTACTGGCTTGTTAATCGTTTTAGCTCTGAGGTACTTGGTGAAAAATTTTATGGGCATTAATTTCCACTTGGCTGTCGTTTGTTTTAAATAAAATCAGTTTATTGAGCTTCCCCACTGCTGTATTAGGAGTGGGAGGGGCCTATTTTGGCGCTTTTCTACGCAGTAGAAATTCAGTCACAAGTCTTCCTTGTTCTCCCTGCATGATCCAGGACGTCTCTACAGAGCTCAGGGGTCTCCAAAACTAGTTTTGAGGGAGGTAATCACTCACAGCAGACCTGTGAGACTGTGTTTTGACTGTGATAAAAACGTATATATTTTATTTGTTATCCGTTTTTTTGGTATTAAGGGGTTAATCATCCATTTGCTAGTGGGTGCATTCCTTTGCTAAATTAATGCATTTTCTGTAAAAATTTGGTTTCTATAACTAATCCGGTTCATTGTTATTTCAACTGTGACAGTTTTTGTGTGCTTCTTAAAGGCACAGTAACGTTTTTTATATTGCTTGAAAATTGTTTTGAAAAGTATTTTCCAAGCTTGCTAGTCTAATTGCTAGTTTGTTTAAACATGTCTGACACAGAGGAATCTCTTTGTGCAATATGTTCAAAGGCCAATGTGGAGCCCAATAGAAATTTATGTACTAATTGCATTGATGCTACTTTAAATAAAAGCCAATCTGTACATGTCAAGAAAATTTCACCAGACAACGAGGGGAAAGTTATGCCGACTAACTCTCCTCACGTGTCAGTACCTGCATCTCCCGCTCAGGAGGTGCGTGATATTGTGACGCCAAGTACATCAGGGCGGCCATTACAAATCACTTTACAAGACATGGCTAATGTTATGACTGAAGTTTTATCTAAATTGCCAGAACTTAGAGGTAAACGCGACCACTCTGGGGTGAGAACAGAGTACTCTGATAATGTTAGAGCCATGTCTGATACTGCGTCACAAAAGGCAGAGCATGAAGACGGAGAGCTTCATTCTGTAGGTGACGGATCTGATCCAAATAGACTGGACTCAGACATTTCAAATTTTAAATTTAAGCTTGAGAACCTCCGTGTATTATTAGGGGAGGTATTAGCGGCTCTGAATGATTGTAACACGGTTGCAATCCCAGAGAAATTATGTAGGCTGGATAGATACTATGCGGTACCGGCGTGTACTGACGTCTTTCCTATACCTAAGAGGCTTACAGAGATTATTACCAAGGAGTGGGATAGGCCCGGTGTACCCTTTTCCCCCCCTCCTATATTTAGAAAAATGTTTCCAATAGACGCCACCACACGGGACTTATGGCAGACGGTCCCTAAGGTGGAGGGAGCAGTTTCTACTCTGGCTAAGCGTACCACTATCCCGGTGGAGGATAGCTGTGCATTTTCAGATCCAATGGATAAAAAGTTAGAGGGTTACCTTAAGAAAATATTTACGCAACAAGGTTTTATATTACAACCCCTCGCATGCATTGCGCCTGTCACGGCTGCGGCGGCATTCTGGTTTGAGTCTCTGGAAGAGACCCTTGAAACAGCTCCATTGGATGAGATTATAAACAAGCTTAAAGCTTACGGCTAAGAATTCCGGATTCGCCATTCAGGCGCGCAGAGCGCTGTGGCTAAAATCCTGGTCAGCCGATGTGACTTCTAAATCTAAATTGCTTAACATACCTTTCAAAGGGCAGACATTATTCGGGCCCGGTTTGAAAGAAATTATCGCTGACATTACTGGAGGTAAGGGCCATGCCCTGCCTCAAGACAGAGCCAAATCAAGGGCTAGACAGTCTAATTTTCGTGCCTTTCGTAACTTCAAGGCAGGAGCAGCATCAACTTTCTCCGCTCCAAAACAGGAAGGAACTGTTGCTCGCTACAGACAGGGCTGGAAACCTAACCAGACCTGGAACAAGGGCAAGCAGGCCAGAAAACCTGCTGCTGCCCCTAAGACAGCATGAAGTGAGGGCCCCCAATCCGGAAACGGATCTAGTAGGGGGCAGACTTTCTCTCTTCGCCCAGGCTTGGGCAAGAGATGTCCAGGATCCCTGGGCGTTAGAGATCATATCTCAGGGATATCTTCTGGACTTCAAAGCTTCTCCTCCAAAAGGGAGATTTCATCTTTCAAGGTTGTCAACAAACCAGATAAAGAAAGAGGCGTTTCTACGCTGTGTACAAGATCTTTTACTAATGGGAGTTATCCACCCGGTTCCGCGGTCGGAACACGGACAAGGGTTTTACTCAAATCTGTTTGTGGTTCCCAAGAAAGAGGGAACCTTCAGACCAATCTTGGATTTAAAGATCCTAACAAATTCCTAAGGGTTCCATCGTTCAAAATGGAAACTATTCGGACAATCTTACCCATGATCCAAAAGGGTCAGTACATGACCACAGTGGATTTAAAGGATGCCTACCTTCACATACCGATTCACAGAGATCATTACCGGTACCTAAGGTTTGCCTTCCTAGACAGGCATTACCAGTTTGTAGCTCTTCCCTTCGGGTTAGCTACTGCTCCAAGAATCTTTACAAAGGTTCTGGGTTCTCTTCTGGCGGTACTAAGACCGCGAGGAATATCTGTAGCTCCGTACCTAGACGACATTCTGATACAAGCGTCAAGTTTCCAAACTGCCAAGTCTCATACAGAGTTTGTACTGGCATTTCTAAGGTCACATGGGTGGAAAGTGAACGAAGGAAAGAGTTCTCTATTGCCACTCACAAGAGTTCCCTTTTTAGGGACTCTTATAGATTCTGTAGAAATGAAAATTTACCTGACAGAAGACAGGTTAACAAAACTTCTAAATGCTTGCCGTGTCCTTCATTCCATTCCACACCCGTCAGTGGCTCAATGCATGGAGGTAATCGGCTTAATGGTAGCGGCAATGGACATAGTACCTTTTGCACGCCTGCATCTCAGACCACTGCAATTGTGCATGCTAAGTCAGTGGAATGGGGATTACTCAGATTTGTCCCCTATGCTGAATCTGGATCAAGAGACCAGAAATTCTCTTCTATGGTGGCTCTCTCGGCCCCATCTGTCCGAGGGGATGCCCTTCAACAGGCCAGATTGGACAATTGTAACAACAGACGCCAGCCTGATAGGTTGGGGCGCTGTCTGGAACTCCCTGAAGACTTAGGGATCATGGACTCAGGAGGAGAGTCTCCTTCCCATAAATATTCTGGAATTAAGAGCAGTTTTCAATGCCCTTCTGGCTTGGCCTCAGTTAGCAACTCTGAGGTTCATCAGGTTTCAGTCGGACAACATCACGACTGTGGCTTACATCAACCATCAGGGAGGGACAAGGAGTTCCCTAGCGATGATGGAAGTCTCAAAGATAATTCACTGGGCAGAGTCTCACTCTTGCCACCTATCAGCGATCCACATCCCAGGCGTGGAGAACTGGGAAGCGGATTTTCTAAGTCGCCAGACTTTTCATCCGGGGGAGTGGGAACTTCATCCGGAGGTCTTTCCCCAAATACTTCGACGTTGGGGCAAACCAGATCTGGATCTCATGGCGTCTTGCCAGAATGCCAAACTTCCTTGTTACGGATCCAGGTCCAGAGACCCGGGAGCAGTTCTGATAGATGCTCTGACAGCACCTTGGGCCTTCAACATGGCTTATGTGTTTCCACCCTTCCCGATGCTTCCTCGATTGATTGCCAGGATCAAACAGGAGAGAGCATCGGTGATTCTGATAGCGCCTGCGTGGCCACGCAGGACCTGGTATGCAGACCTAGTGGACATGTCGTTCTGTCCACCATGGTCTCTACCTCTGAGACAGGACCTTCTGATACAAGGTCCTTTCAAACATCCAAATCTAATTTCTCTGAGGCTGACTGCATGGAGATTGAACGCTTGATTCTATCAAAGCGTGGATTCTCTGAGTCAGTGATTGATACCTTAATACAGGCTAGGAAGCCTGTTACCAGGAAAATTTACCATAAAATATGGCGCAAATACTTGCATTGGTGCGAATCCAAGAGTTACTCATGGAGTAAGGTTAAGATTCCTAGGATATTGTCTTTTCTACAAGAAGGTTTAGAAAAGGGTTTATCCGCTAGTTCGTTAAAGGGACAGATCTCAGCTTTGTCCATCCTTTTACACAAACGTCTGTCAGAAGTTCCAGACGTTCAGGCTTTTTGTCAGGCTCTGGCCAGGATTAAGCCTGTGTTTAAAACTGTTGCTCCACCATGGAGCTTAAACTTAGTTCTTAACGTTTTACAGGGTGTTCCGTTTGAACCCCTTCATTCCATTGATATCAAGCTGTTATCTTGGAAAGTTCTGTTTTTGATGGCTATTTTCTCGGCTCGAAGAGTCTCTGAGTTATCTGCCTTACATTGTGATTCTCCTTATCTGATTTTTCATTCAGACAAGGTAGTCCTGCGTACTAAACCTGGGTTCTTACCTAAGGTAGTTACTAACAGGAATATCAATCAAGAGATTGTTGTTCCATCATTGTGCCCTAACCCTTCCTCAAAGAAGGAACGACTTCTGCACAATCTGGACGTTGTCCGTGCCCTGAAATTTTATTTGCAGGCAACTAAAGATTTTCGACAAACTTCTTCCCTGTTTGTCGTGTATTCTGGACAGAGGAGAGGTCAAAAGGCTTCGGCTACCTCTCTCTCTTTCTGGCTTCGTAGCATAATACGTTTAGCCTATGAGACTGCTGGACAGCAGCCTCCTGAAAGAATTACAGCTCATTCTACCAGAGCTGTGGCTTCCACTTGGGCCTTCAAGAATGAGGCCTCTGTTGAACAGATTTGCAAGGCTGCAACTTGGTCTTCACTTCACACTTTTTCCAAATTTTACAAATTTGACACTTTTGCTTCTTCGGAGGCTGTTTTTGGGAGAAAGGTTCTTCAGGCAGTGGTTCCTTCCGTATAAAGAGCCTGCCTGTCCCTCCCGTCATCCGTGTACTTTTAGCTTTGGTATTGGTATCCCATAAGTAATGGATGACCCGTGGACTGACTACACTTAACAGGAGAAAACAAAATTTATGCTTACCTGATAAATTCCTTTCTCCTGTAGTGTAGTCAGTCCACGGCCCGCCCTCTTTTTTATGGCAGGTCTAAATTTTAAATTATACTCCAGTCACCACTGCACCCTATAGTTTCTCCTTTCTCGTTTGGTTTTCGGTCGAATGACTGGGTATGACGTAGAGGGGAGGAGCTATATAGCAGCTCTGCTTGGGTGATCCTCTTGCACTTCCTGTTAGGGAGGAGTTATAATCCCATAAGTAATGGATGACCCGTGGACTGACTACACTACAGGAGAAAGGAATTTATCAGGTAAGCATAAATTTTGTTTTTTTTCTCCCTAAGATTGTTGTTTTTTCCATGTCATTTTCCTTCTTTAAATGGGAAAGAACTTTTTCTTCTTTCGTGGAATCATACCTTAATGTTTCCTTGCAGTCTGCATTAGAATAGACAGTTTGTTTCTGTAGTATATTCGTATCGGGGAAGTGCAAGGGTTTGGAGACTTGGTTATCTTGTTTATTGTTAGTGGAGGAGTGTTTTTTCGCTTACTTAGGAGACAGTGGGACACTAACCTCCTCAGGCGTTTGTGGCTCAGTTTGAGAGCAGTGACTGCCATTTGGGTCTCTGGCATGAGATCTCTATGGTTCTGGTTGTTGGGCGGCTGCTTGGTCCTCCCAGCATTCTTTTTCTCTTTTTGCTTCTGTTGAAGCAGCCTTCGGGAGTTTGGGTTGTTGCAGGCTGTGGTGCCCTCAGATTTGGGCCGCCTTTTTCAGTTTAGCCTCACGTTTGCATTCAGTGTCCTCTGTAGCTTGGGTATAATTTCCCATAAGTAATGAATGCAGCTGTGGACTCTTCCTCTACATAAATTATGCTTACCAGATAATTTCCTTTCCTTCTGTACAGGGAGCGTCCACAGCTCCAGCCCGCGTTCTCCGATGGGTGGCCCTAAATTTAATTTGTTTCTTCTGGCACCTTTTTCACCCTGATATGTCTCCTACTGTTCCTTGTTCCCTCGGCAGAATGACTGGGGAATGAGGGAAGTGGGGGAGGTATTTAAGCCTTTGGCTGGGGTGTCTTTGCCTCCTCCTGGTGGCCAGGTTCTGTATTTCCCATAAGTAATGAATGCAGCTGTGGACTCTCCCTGTACAGAAGGAAAGGAAATTATCTGGTAAGCATAATTTATGTTTTTCATTGGTTCACCATATGTCTTCAGATAGCTTACAGTAATGTATAGTTACTCCTTCAAAACAGGATACCAAGAGAATGAAGCAGATTGGATAAAAGAAGTAAATTGGAAAGTTGTTTAGAATCACATGCTCTATTTGAATCATGAAAAATAAGATAAAGAAAAATGTTGGGTTTCATGTCCCTTTATGATCAGTCTAAATCACCAGGTATTCAAAACATGCATACTTAAAACAAAATAAAACAGAATTGCATCTAGTGACTACTCCATAAAGTCAATGGGAGCGTGACGTCACCGCCCACATTGACAACATCGCCGCTCATCATCATTTTACTGCGGAGGGGGGCCCTTTTTGAAGTTTTCTTACACGGTGCAAGCAGTGCACTCACTGAAACTAACAAATAATGTAGGTGTAAATACATTTTCGACCCCACGACAATAACTAGCTCAGGCGATGTTGTCTCGGCAGCTAATACTGCCTACACTTATGTCATGTATGAACAACACTCCTCTAGAATGCAGTGAAAAAGTGGTGGGTATATGGTGCGCAAATCTGCCCCTTGCAATACACACTAATCTGCTCCCATAAAGCAGATAATGCAAGAACTGGTACAAAGAAAAAGAGAGATGTGTGTATGCGCTAAACAGCTCTGGGGATGATGAATATTCTATAAATATATATTGGTATATTTAGAGATATGAATTATGAAGGTATATATTATGAAAACACTTTGTGTGGCATAAAAATATAGTGTAGGTGTTACAGAGTCTACCTGTGCGACTGGTTTAAATCAAATATCCAAGCAACTAAAATGAATCAAATATCAAAGCAATATGTATATCAAAATAAAATTTATTTATCTTAATTAAAATAACAATGAAATATTGTCTACTGATACTGTGATAATATGACCGGTCATATATAGTAACAAACTCTATGCTAAAACATAAAAAATAAGCTAAAAATAGCTGACTATTTGTGCAGCTCGGTCTAAAATTATATTGGGATAGTAGCCCTATATGAAAGAGTAAATCCACCTATGGAATCTTGGCTTATATAACAGTGAAAGTTCCGTTTGGGAAAGAGGTAGATATCAAACTTTCTACCTAGGGATGAAGTATTATTATGGCTCCGTTATAGGAGTAAACAGGTGTTAAAAGTCCCGTATGGAGATATTGATAGTTCCGTAATTGGCAGTTTCTGTGAAAATAAGTTGATACCTTCTTTTAGGAATAACCCACTGACAAACACGCTGCAGGACCGCTACACCTCTATGGTGCCTACCTGCTCTTTAGTCGAGCTGAATCCTCCGTCAAGGTATGGCACAGGTGTCCGGCGCGGCTCACTACAGCTGGTGACGTCAGGAACGCTGGATGCGTGTCGAATGTAGGTCCGGTCTCGATGAAAAAACTCTGCGCAGAGTATTAGAAGTGGATCAAATAATCGTTGGGATTATTTGATCCACTTCTAATACTCTGCGCAGAGTTTTTTCATCGAGACCGGACCTACATTCGACACGCATCCAGCGTTCCTGACGTCACCAGCTGTAGTGAGCCGCGCCGGACACCTGTGCCATACCTTGACGGAGGATTCAGCTCGACTAAAGAGCAGGTAGGCACCATAGAGGTGTAGCGGTCCTGCAGCGTGTTTGTCAGTGGGTTATTCCTAAAAGAAGGTATCAACTTATTTTCACAGAAACTGCCAATTACGGAACTATCAATATCTCCATACGGGACTTTTAACACCTGTTTACTCCTATAACGGAGCCATAATAATACTTCATCCCTAGGTAGAAAGTTTGATATCTACCTCTTTCCCAAACGGAACTTTCACTGTTATATAAGCCAAGATTCCATAGGTGGATTTACTCTTTCATATAGGGCTACTATCCCAATATAATTTTAGACCGAGCTGCACAAATAGTCAGCTATATTTAGCTTATTTTTTATGTTTTAGCATAGAGTTTGTTACAATATATGACCGGTCATATTATCACAGTATCAGTAGACAATATTTCATTGTTATTTTAATTAAGATAAATAAATTTTATTTTGATATACATATTGCTTTGATATTTGATTCATTTTAGTTGCTTGGATATTTGATTTAAACCAGTCGCACAGGTAGACTCTGTAACACCTACACTATATTTTTATGCCACACAAAGTGTTTTCATAATATATACCTTCATAATTCATATCTCTAAATATACCAATATATATTTATAGAATATTCATCATCCCCAGAGCTGTTTAGCGCATACACACATCTCTCTTTTTCTTTGTACTCCTCTAGAATGCCCATCTAGCTGCCTAATGTAATAAAATAACTAACTATAATAAACTATACAATAAGTAATAAACGTCCTTATTATAACTATATATAGTTATGTCGTTAAAGTTATTATCAATGTTTAAATAATGTGTCACAGAGATGCACTAAAATGCCGGCGGCCTGGGGCTCAATTCCGGTCTGGCATTGAGTTCCAGGAGCCTGGATAGACCAAGGAGGTTTCGCAAATCCTCCCTGGCAGTCCAGGGATCAATTCCGGTCTGGCACTGAGTTTCAAGAGCCCAGATAGGCCAAGAGGTTTTTCCGGTCCTCCGGCAGTCCGGGGCTCAATTCCGGTGTGGCACTAAGTTCCAGGAGCCCGGATAGGCTAAGTAGGTTTGCCGGTCCTCCAGAGTTTACCTCATCTACATGACAAAATATGGATTGTCATGTACAATGTAGATTATTTAAAGTATTGGAGATATCTTAAAAGGGATTTAATAGTTGCTTGCTATTATTTCAAACATATATATATATATATATATATATATATATATATATATATATATATATATATATATATATATATTTGAAAATATATGTTTAGGTTTAAAATAATATTAAGCAAACTTTTAATCTCTTTAAAGATATCTAAAATAATTAAAACAATATGCATTGCACATGACAAAACGTATTATTTAAACATTGACCCCTAATCTGCCATAACCTAAAACTAACTGTATAAGCTAAAGCCCTACACATAAATATTCAATATTTAAATGATGCCATGTTATGTACAATGCATAATGTTGAAATATTTGCATATAAATTAAAATGTAATTAATGTTGCTTGTTGTGTTTTATTATTTGTAATTGGACAGTATAATTAATATAATAGATATACATAACTGCATTCCTGTTATGTAAATATATAATTTAATGATACTGACTACTATAACATACATATATATTAAAGGACCATTATGCAGGGAAACAATTTATACTTTATTGTCAACCTGTACTTGTATTAAGTTTTTCAATCCTAACCATATGTACACTTCGATTACAACTAATATATATTTTTTTATTTTTACTCACGGTTTTTTGCTTCATTCAACGCCATAATGCTCCGCCTTTAGAGAAGGGCAGAGCGAACTAGTAATTTGCTAACACCTATGTCGCTTGTCCAATAAAGTTAGCTATGCAAATTTTTAAATTTTAATTCTCTTAACATAGAACACAGGCGCTACTCCTTCTGTGCACTTCTCGCACGTTCAAAGCATCAGTTTCACGCATGTGCAATTACTTCAAGAGTGACAAGCACCGAAAAATACTTGCTTGTCAATTTTTCATGCAATCAGGCACTTTGAACATAATGTTCATGCACTACACACACCGTACAGAAGCACAGCATCAGACATAAATGTTTGTACATATATAGACAGTTGCATTATAGTATCACATAACTGCATGCCTGTTATGCAATAAAACAATTGTAACACTAATGCCTTTTGTAACATGAATATAAATTTTAAAATATATATTTATATTTTATAAAATAAAAAACGCAACAAGAAAAAGTAAGTACATTTATTTATATACAGTAGTTAAAAGAATATGCATCAGACATAAGAATGCATAATAAAAATGTTACAAATTGTAGATAAATGCCCTATTAACCCTAAGCTGCCCTATCCTATCATAATCACCTAATCAACCCTTTTACAGGTATGGGGGGTGGTAAGTTGATTAAGGCTTAATAAATGGTAGCCATCAATAATCACCCAATTAACCCCCATACAGGTATGGGGGTTGTTGGGAGATTAAATTCTGAAGTCTAATCCACCACCTCCCAATGCAAACTAAAACTACACTAACATCTAAACCCCTCTCTAAACTAGCCCCCCTCTAAACTAATCTCACTAAGTTGCAAAAAATAAATAAAGCTAAGTTACCTATGTTGGCATAGGGGGTTAATAGTTGGGACTTGCAGTGGGTTTATGACGGCATAAGGGGTTAATAGTTAGGACTTGTGGTGGGTATGTGGCAGCATAGGGGGTAAATAGTTAGGACTTGCGGTGGGTATGTTGTGGTTTATAGGTTAATAGTTACTGACTTGCAGTGGGTATGTGGCAGTTTATAGGTTAATAGTGACTTGTGGTCGGAATGTGGTGGGTTAGATCTTTATTATTTTAGTGTTAGTTTGCGATCATGGGGTACTTAAGTTTAGGGGTATTAGGATTAGTATTTAGGAAGACAGCAGTTATTCAAAGGGATTGTTTACTATACATCGCCAATATGGTCGAGGATGCTGGGTGTTGCCTAAGCCAGCATCGCCGACCATTAGCGTATATAGTAAACACCTCTCGGCGATGCAGCGATGCCGGGAGTTTGGAATATTCGGACAAGCTCGCTTGACATAGCGGCGGATCCCTTTTAATATCTCGCTGCCTCAGAGCACTTTCGATATTGGGCCAGAAAGAGAAGATTCTTTCCCGTGACAGATCTCGTGTCCTGAGTCACATGGGTAATGACTTAAAAAAACCTGAAATTCAATTTGTTTCATCATTTAGATAATCTAAAGCAACATTAAATTAATCGGTACAACTACAGTAGCAAGGTTGCTAATCACATAACCTTGTTCTTTTTTTTGTTTCTTCTCCTGTCCTGGCTGCTCTCTTCAAAACTAAAACCCTTAAAAAGTGCTGGTTGATGAAGCTCTGCTTCTTGTAATTTTCCTTGTGACAGAAGTGGTGCACATTCACAGTTCAGTGATGATGTTGTTGTTTTCTGGACAAGACATATCATGCACTTCAGTTTTAGGGGCCAAATTATTAAGC
The DNA here is from genome assembly GCF_027579735.1 of Bombina bombina. Classification (NCBI taxonomy): domain Eukaryota; kingdom Metazoa; phylum Chordata; class Amphibia; order Anura; family Bombinatoridae; genus Bombina; species Bombina bombina. The sequence continues at coordinate 806,687,175 of NC_069501.1, read as the reverse complement.
ACCCTATGGTGCCTAATACATCTATTTCGGCTCGCCGGAAACAGCAGTTAAGAAGCAGCGGTCTTAAGACTGCTGCTCCTTAACTGTCCACCGTCTCTGAGTGGCGGACAGCAATCAACCTGATCAGATACGATCGGGTTGATTGACAACCTCTGCATATGGCCCATCGGCTGTGAATCTTCAGTGGGCGGCATTGCACAAGCAGTTCACCAGAAGCGTATGCTGACAGCATTCAGCTATGTCTGTGGGACATGATCCGATGAGCGGATCATGTCGGACAGACATATGATAAATCTGCCCCATAGTGTGCACAATACAGAGAGGAAGCTCTAAATGTTTGCAGTGGCTGCATTGCAATAAATAGGGAAATGTAGTTTTTTTTTTAAAGTTGTACTCTAAATCATAAAAGTTAAATTTTGACTTCCATGTCATTTCTCCAACATAGGTGTGTCCGGTCCACGGCGTCATCCTTACTTGTGGGATATTCTCCTCCCCAACAGGAAATGGCAAAGAGCCCAGCAAAGCTGGTCACATGATCCCTCCTAGGCTCCGCCTACCCCAGTCATTCTCTTTGCCGTTGTACAGGCAACATCTCCACGGAGATGGCTTAGAGTTTTTTAGTGTTTAACTGTAGTTTTTCATTATTCAATCAAGAGTTTGTTATTTTCAAATAGTGCTGGTACGTACTATTTACTCAGAAACAGAAAAGAGATGAAGAATTCTGTTTGTATGAGGAAAATGATTTTAGCAACCGTAACTAAAATCCATGGCTGTTCCACACAGGACTGTTGAGAGCAATTAACTTCAGTTGGGGGAACAGTTTGCAGTCCTTTGCTGCTTGAGGTATGACACATTCTAACAAGACGATGTAATGCTGGAAGCTGTCATTTTCCCTATGGGATCCGGTAAGCCATGTTTATTACGATTGTAAATAAGGGCTTCACAAGGGCTTATTTAGACTGTAGACCTTTTTTGGGCTAAATCGATTGATATTAACACTTATTTAGCCTTGAGGAATCATTTATTCTGGGTATTTTGATATAATAATATCGGCAGGCACTGTTTTAGACACCTTATTCTTTAGGGGCTTTCCCAAAGCATAGGCAGAGTCTCATTTTCGCGCCGGTGTTGCGCACTTGTTTTTGAGAGGCATGGCATGCAGTCGCATGTGAGAGGAGCTCTGATACTTATAAAAGACTTCTGAAGGCGTCATTTGGTATCGTATTCCCCTTTGGGTTTGGTTGGGTCTCAGCAAAGCAGATACCAGGGACTGTAAAGGGGTTAAAGCTTAAAACGGCTCCGGTTCCGTTATTTTAAGGGTTAAAGCTTCCAAAATTGGTGTGCAATATTTTCAAGGCTTTAAGACACTGTGGTGAAAGTTTGGTGAATTTTGAACAATTCCTTCATGTTTTTTCGCAATTGCAGTAATAAAGTGTGTTCAGTTTAAAATTTAAAGTGACAGTAACGGTTTTATTTCAAAACGTTTTTTTGTACTTTCTTATCAAGTTTATGCCTGTTTAACATGTCTGAACTACCAGATAGACTGTGTTCTGAATGTGGGGAAGCCAGAATTCCTATTCATTTAAATAAATGTGATTTATGTGATAATGACAATGATGCCCAAGATGATTCCTCAAGTGAGGGGAGTAAGCATGGTACTGCATCATTCCCTCCTTCGTCTACACGAGTCTTGCCCACTCAGGAGGCCCCTAGTACATCTAGCGCGCCAATACTCCTTACTATGCAACAATTAACGGCTGTAATGGATAATTCTGTCAAAAACATTTTAGCCAAAATGAACCCTTGTCAGCGTAAGCGTGGATGCTCTGTTTTAGTTACTGAAGAGCATGACGACGCTGATATTAATATCTCTGAGGGCCCCTAACCCAATCTGAGGGGGCCAGGGAGGTTTTGTCTGAGGGAGAAATTACTGATTTAGGGAACATTTCTCAGCAGGCTGAATCTGATGTGATTACTTTTAAATTTAAATTGGAACATCTCCGCATTTTGCTTAAGGAGGTATTATCCACTCTGGATGATTGTGAAAATTTGGTCATCCCAGAGAAACTATGTAAAATGGACAAGTTCCTAGAGGTGCCGGGGCTCCCAGAAGCTTTTCCTATACCCAAGCGGGTGGCGGACATTGTTAATAAAGAATGGGAAAGGCCCGGTATTCCTTTCGTCCCTCCCCCCATATTTAAAAAATTGTTTCCTATGGTCGACCCCAGAAAGGACTTATGGCAGTCAGTCCCCAAGGTCGAGGGAGCGGTTTCTACTTTAAACAAACGCACCACTATTCCCATAGAGGATAGTTGTGCTTTCAAAGATCCTATGGATAAAAAATTAGAAGGTTTGCTTAAAAAGATGTTTGTTCAGCAGGGTTACCTTCTACAACCCATTTCATGCATTGTCCCTGTCACTACAGCCGCATATTTCTGGTTTGATGAACTGATTAAGGTGCTCGATAGTGACTCTCCTCCTTATGAGGAGATTATGGACAGAGTCAATGCTCTCAAATTGGCTAATTCTTTCACTCTAGACGCCTCTTTGCAATTGGCTAAGTTAGCGGCTAAGAATTCTGGGTTTGCTATTGTGGCGCGCAGAGCGCTTTGGTTGAAATCTTGGTCGGCTGATGCGTCTTCCAAGAACAAGCTACTAAACATTCCTTTCAAGGGGAAAACGCTGTTTGGTCCTGACTTGAAAGAGATTATCTCTGATATCACTGGGGGTAAGGGCCATGCCCTTCCTCAGGATCGGCCTTTCAAGGCAAAAAATAGACCTAATTTTCGTCCCTTTCGTAAAAACGGACCAGCCCAAGGTGCTACGTCCTCTAAGCAAGAGGGTAATACTTCTCAGGCCAAGCCAGCTTGGAGACCAATGCAAGGCTGGAACAAGGGAAAGCAGGCCAAGAAACCTGCCACTGCTACCAAGACAGCATGAAATATTGGCCCCCGATCCGGGACCGGATCTGGTGGGGGGCAGACTCTCTCTCTTCGCTCAGGCTTGGGCAAGAGATGTTCTGGATCCTTGGGCGCTAGAAATAGTCTCCCAGGGTTATCTTCTGGAATTCAAGGGACTTCCCCCAAGGGGGAGGTTCCACAGGTCTCAGTTGTCTTCAGACCACATAAAAAGACAGGCGTTCTTACATTGTGTAGAAGACCTGTTAAAAATGGGAGTGATTCATCCTGTTCCATTGAGAGAACAAGGGATGGGGTTCTACTCCAATCTGTTCATAGTTCCCAAAAAAGAGGGAACGTTCAGACCAATCCTAGATCTCAAGATCTTAAACAAATTTCTCAAGGTCCCATCGTTCAAGATGGAAACCATTCGAACTATCCTTCCTTCCATCCAGGAAGGTCAATTCATGACCACGGTGGATTTAAAGGATGCGTATCTACATATTCCTATCCACAAGGAACATCATCGGTTCCTAAGGTTTGCATTCCTGGACAAACATTACCAGTTCGTGGCGCTTCCTTTCGGATTAGCCACTGCTCCAAGGATTTTCACAAAGGTACTAGGGTCCCTTCTAGCGGTGCTAAGACCAAGGGGCATTGCAGTAGTACCTTACCTGGACGACATTCTGATTCAAGCGTCGTCCCTCCCTCGAGCAAAGGCTCACACGGACATTGTCCTGGCCTTTCTCAGATCTCACGGCTGGAAAGTGAACGTGGAAAAGAGTTCTCTATCCCCGTCAACAAGGGTTCCCTTCTTGGGAACAATTATAGACTCCTCTGAAATGAGGATTTTTCTAACAGAGGCCAGAAAGACAAAACTTCTGGACTCTTGTCGAATTCTTCATTCCGTTCCTCTTCCTTCCGTAGCTCAGTGCATGGAAGTGATCGGGTTGATGGTAGCGGCAATGGACATAGTTCCTTTTGCGCGCATTCATCTAAGACCATTACAACTGTGCATGCTCAGTCAGTGGAATGGGGACTATACAGACTTGTCTCCAAAGATACAAGTAAATCAGAGGACCAGAGACTCACTCCGTTGGTGGCTGTCCCTGGACAACCTGTCACGAGGGATGACATTCCGCAGACCAGAGTGGGTCATTGTCACGACCGACGCCAGTCTGATGGGCTGGGGCGCGGTCTGGGGATCCCTGAAAGCTCAGGGTCTTTGGTCTCGGGAAGAATCTCTTCTACCGATAAATATTCTGGAACTGAGAGCGATATTCAATGCTCTCAAGGCTTGGCCTCAGCTAGCGAGGACCAAGTTCATACGGTTTCAATCAGACAACATGACGACTGTTGCGTACATCAACCATCAGGGGGGAACAAGGAGTTCCCTAGCGATGGAAGAAGTGACCAAGATTATTCTATGGGCGGAGTCTCACTCCTGCCACCTGTCTGCTATCCACATCCCGGGAGTGGAAAATTGGGAAGCGGATTTTCTGAGTCGTCAGACATTGCATCCGGGGGAGTGGGAACTCCATCCGGAAATCTTTGCCCAAGTCACTCAACTATGGGGCATTCCAGACATGGATCTGATGGCCTCTCGTCAGAACTTCAAAGTTCCTTGCTACGGGTCCAGATCCAGGGATCCCAAGGCGGCTCTAGTGGATGCACTAGTAGCACCTTGGACCTTCAAACTAGCTTATGTGTTCCCGCCGTTTCCTCTCATCCCCAGGCTGGTAGCCAGGATCAATCAGGAGAGGGCGTCGGTGATCTTGATAGCTCCTGCGTGGCCACGCAGGACTTGGTATGCAGATCTGGTGAATATGTCATCGGCTCCACCTTGGAAGCTACCTTTGAGACGAGACCTTCTTGTTCAGGGTCCGTTCGAACATCCGAATCTGGTTTCACTCCAGCTGACTGCTTGGAGATTGAACGCTTGATTTTATCGAAGCGAGGTTTCTCAGATTCTGTTATCGATACTCTTGTTCAGGCCAGAAAGCCTGTAACTAGAAAGATTTACCACAAAATTTGGAAAAAATATATCTGTTGGTGTGAATCTAAAGGATTCCCTTGGGACAAGGTTAAGATTCCTAGGATTCTATCCTTCCTTCAAGAAGGATTGGAAAAAGGATTATCGGCAAGTTCCCTGAAGGGACAGATTTCTGCCTTGTCGGTGTTACTTCACAAAAAACTGGCAGCTGTGCCAGATGTTCAAGCCTTTGTTCAGGCTCTGGTTAGAATCAAGCCTGTTTACAAACCTTTGACTCCTCCTTGGAGTCTCAATTTAGTTCTTTCAGTTCTTCAGGGGGTTCCGTTTGAACCCTTACATTCCGTTGATATTAAGTTATTATCTTGGAAAGTTTTGTTTTTAGTTGCAATTTCTTCTGCTAGAAGAGTTTCAGAATTATCTGCTCTGCAGTGTTCTCCTCCTTATCTGGTGTTCCATGCAGATAAGGTGGTTTTACGTACTAAACCTGGTTTTCTTCCAAAAGTTGTTTCTAACAAAAACATTAACCAGGAGATTATCGTACCTTCTCTGTGTCCGAAACCAGTTTCAAAGAAGGAACGCTTGTTGCACAATTTGGATGTTGTTCGCGCTCTAAAATTCTATTTAGATGCTACAAAGGATTTTAGACAAACATCTTCCTTGTTTGTTGTTTATTCAGGTAAAAGGAGAGGTCAAAAAGCAACTTCTACCTCTCTCTCTTTTTGGATTAAAAGCATCATCAGATTGGCTTACGAGACTGCCGGACGGCAGCCTCCCGAAAGAATCACAGCTCATTCCACTAGGGCTGTGGCTTCCACATGGGCCTTCAAGAACGAGGCTTCTGTTGATCAGATATGTAGGGCAGCGACTTGGTCTTCACTGCACACTTTTACCAAATTTTACAAGTTTGATACTTTTGCTTCTTCTGAGGCTATTTTTGGGAGAAAGGTTTTGCAAGCCGTGGTGCCTTCCATTTAGGTGACCTGATTTGCTCCCTCCCTTCATCCGTGTCCTAAAGCTTTGGTATTGGTTCCCACAAGTAAGGATGACGCCGTGGACCGGACACACCTATGTTGGAGAAAACAGAATTTATGTTTACCTGATAAATTTCTTTCTCCAACGGTGTGTCCGGTCCACGGCCCGCCCTGGTTTTTTAATCAGGTCTGATAATTTATTTTCTTTAACTACAGTCACCACGGTACCATATGGTTTCTCCTATGCTATTATTCCTCCTTAACGTCGGTCGAATGACTGGGGTAGGCGGAGCCTAGGAGGGATCATGTGACCAGCTTTGCTGGGCTCTTTGCCATTTCCTGTTGGGGAGGAGAATATCCCACAAGTAAGGATGACGCCGTGGACCGGACACACCGTTGGAGAAAGAAATTTATCAGGTAAACATAAATTCTGTTTTTTATCTTCTTAACATCATATGAATGAGTGTCCCCTCAAAAAAAAACCCACATCTCTCTGAAAGCTATGTAGACAATTAATATCTAAAGACAAGTCATGCAAGTTTCGGTGTGACAACTGCATCTTTCAGTGATGGGATTATGCAACCATCAGATGGAGCATGCAATTTTAATATACAAAACAGAAAGAGAAGCAGTCTGCCAGGAACGAACAGCAGCATCAATTGCTTGTTCTATGGCCCGGTTGCCACCTGGTAGTAGCTTCTTTCTGCCCAATTGTGCTTTTCACAGGGGAAAACTTTCCTGTAGTATATCAGTCTGATCCCGCCAACATGGTCAGTCCAGCCCCGAAATACCAGGCAATTCTCCTCTGAACAAGGAACATGACAACCCCAGACGATCGTTTCGGCCTCCTTTGGGCCTCGTCAGTGAGGTGCAGCCATATCCCTCTAAGCACATTGGGCAAGGAGTCCACGTCTGGTTTCCCCCATCACCCTTAGGGAGACTATCCCCAGGGTCATATTTACATATGCAAAACAGAAAGAGAAGCAGTCTGCCAGGAACGAACGGCAGCATCAATAGCTTGTTCTATGGCCCGGTTGCCACCTGGTAGTAGCTTCTTTCTGCCCAATTGTGCTTTTCACAGGGGAAAACTTTCCTGTAGTATATCAGTCTGATCCCGCCAACATGGTCAGTCCAGCCCCGAAATACCAGGCAATTCTCCTCTGAACAAGGAACATGACAACCCCAGACGATCGTTTCGGCCTCCTTTGGGCCTCGTCAGTGAGGTGCAGGACTGACCATGTCGGCGGGATCAGACTGATATACTACAGGAAAGTTTTCCTCTGTGAAAAGCACAATTGGGCAGAAAGAAGCTACTATCAGGTGGCAACCGGGCCATAGAACAAGCTATTGATGCTGCTGTTCGTTCCTGGCAGACTGCTTCTCATTCTGTTTTGCACAAGCATGCAATTTTAAGCAACTTTCTAATTTACTACTATTATCAATTTTTCTTTGTTCTCTTGCTATATTTATTTGAAAAAGAAGGCATCTAAGCTTTTTTTGGTTCAGACTTCTGGACAGCACTTTTTTATTGGTGGATGAATTTATCCACCAATCAGCAAGAACAACCCAGGTTGTTCACAACAAATGGGCTGGCATCTAAACTCACATTCTTGCATTTCAAATAAAGATACCAAGAGAATGAAGAAAATTTGATAATAGGAGTAAATTAGAAAGTTACTTAAAATTGCATGCTCTATCTGAATCACAAAAGAAAAAATTTGGGTTTAAAGGGATAGTAAACCCAAAAATGTTCTTTTATGATTCAGATAGAACATACAATTTTAAACAACTTTCCAATTTAATTCTATTATCAAATTTTCTTCATTCTCTTGTTATCCATTGCTGAAGGGACAGCATTGCACTACTGACAGGAAGCTGAAAATATCTATTTAGCCAATCACAAGAGACAAAGGTGTGCAGGCACCAATTCGCAGCAGCTCCCACTAGTGTATGATATGTGCGTATTCATTTTTTAACAAGGGATACTAAGAGAACGAAGCACTTTTGAAAATAGAAGTGAATTTAAAAGTGTCTTAAAATGACCTCTATCTGAATCATGCAAGTTTATTTTTGACTTTCCTATCCCTTTAAGTACAAAAAACTTTTATAAGGATAGACAGGAGGTCAAACATCTGCAACAGTAGGCAAAATTGGGAGGTATTGTTTAAAAAAAAAAAATTTAAAAAAAATTTGAAAGAACCGTTTTGATAAAACCAAAACTTTTTGTTTTAAGGTTGTTTTTTCAAAGTAAGTGTTTATATTAAAGGGATATGAAACACAAAAAAAAATCTTTTGTGATCCCGACAGATCAAACCATTTTTAAAAAGTTTCCAATTTACTTTTATTATAAAATTTGCTTTCTTCCCATGATGTTCTTTGTTGAAGAGATACCTGGGTAGGCATCTGTGGCACTACATGGCAGGAAATAGTGCTGCCCTCTAGTGCTCTTGCAAATGGATAACTTTCTTGCAAAACAGCTGCCATATAGTGCTCCAGAAATGGGCCAGCTCCTAAGCATACATCCCTGCTTTTCAACAAAAGATACCAAAAGAACAAAGAAAAATGATTAAAGAAGTAAATGAGAAAGATGGTTTTAATAGCATGCTCTATCTGAATCATGAAAGAAAAAATGTGGGTTTCATATTCCTTTAAGGACTATTTTACTATTTGATAAATAGAATTGGACTCTCTATATGACTGAACAAAGGGGAGTATATGCAGCCCGTGTGCCCTATACACAAAACACTCTCTTAGTGAGGGACAGTCTGGGTCAGAAAATTAAGAACAAAGAAGGAAAACTTGCAGTTGGAAACAAACGGGATCATCACCTCGAGAACTACAGGATGGGACCTAACTATGAGTCTAGCTAGAGTAATGACCATCCAGAGGCGTTTATAACGAGCAGAAAATGGATGAAATAACAATCATGAAATATTACATAATAACTAAATGTTCTAAAGCGTTTACTCATCTTACAAAGTGTCTATGTGACACCCACAGGCAGCTACACTGACAAACTAGTGTCATCACACTCAAATAACTACGTTTTCCCACATAAAGCTATTCATTTTTATAAGATATTTATACAATTTGTGAGATGATCATGTTGTTTCCTCCTATTACTAGAATTGATTGCCATTGAGACAATATATAACTTAACTGGTGTAATTGAACTCCTTGTCTGTTTTCACCATATACTAAGTGTTTACTGTACTTTCATAAACTTGACAACAAACATAGACAGATTGGCCACAGGATGTCACTATTTGCTCAAGTTTATGTGACTGTGTTTTTGAGCTCAGTATCACATTCTGCTGCTAATGAAAGAATGTGTCTTGTTCCAAAGCAGATTCTTCACTATGTATTCAACATACAAAGTATGCACAACAAATATGATTTAGTCTGTGTAATAAGTTAGACCTATGTGTTGTTGGGTATTAAACTTTTTTGGTAATTCCACAGCATTTGGGCCTGATACTGAGAGGTTTTTTTTTTAGGTTAACCATAGTTACTTTATTTGCTTAGAGGGCTCTGCTTTTTATGCTCTATATTTAGTTTTTGTTTGTTTTTTGCAGAGACATTTCTTTCGAAATATTGGATCCATCCTGACCTACGCTTTCTTTGGTACAGCGGTCTCCTGCTTTATAATAGGGTGAGTCATGAAAGCAGAGGGTGGGTGATGGGTGTAGCTAGTCCTACACCACTGTACTGCAAAGCTCACATGAAAAATAAAGATAATGTGATATCAGTGTTGGGCATTGGTTTGCTGAATACTGTAAAGTTGATATAATCTGTAAATTAACCCTTTGGCTGCACAGATAATTGTCTAATTGTTTTTTTTTAGTGGTATAAGACATGGTCATTACACACACACATGTATGTATATATATCTCTATCTATATACAGTATATCTATATCTATCTGAAGAGAGCACTCACTGTGAAAAAAAGGTTTATTTCAACTAAGACCCCTCATACAACATGGCTTCACTTTTTTTACAACATTCATGGTACTGAACCCTCGTTCACAACAAACTGTGGTGACTGGGAGCACTGATACAATACCCAGCAGCTGTGTCAAGAAAGGAAAGCGTACAGAGTTACACAGGGCGAGCTGAAGAAGCTCGGCCAACCTTTTTCCTCTTCCCAGCACTTTAAATTCATACCACTCGTTAAGGAGTGATGGTAGAGAATCCTCAATGGTTGGGGATATTTGATTCCTAAAGTGCCTAGCCAATATATTGATTTCAGGGACTCCAAACTCCTGAAAAGCAGTTACAGTAGGCCAGGCAAATGTATCAAAAATTGATGTGCACTGTTCCACTTGTTTTTGTCTCAAGAACCGCTCTTCAAGATATTTAACAGCATCCAGAATTAGTTTTTCCTTTTCTGAACAAACAAAGGATGCTGAAGTTCTACCCATTCCATGTAATTGCATATCCTGATATAGTCCTTTTATTGAGGTGTTGGAAATAAATCTGTCTTCATGTTGTCCTGGAGTGTTGTTAAGGGATCGAAGCGAAGATATGGTGTTCTAGACATGTAACTCAACAGAACTGAGAAACAGTTCCTCCTTTTGAAAAATAAGAGAGAGGCTTTTAATTTTCCCAAGGTAATCTAAGAGAAACAACTTTATAATCGGTCAATTTTCTTTGCAAACCACTGGCAACTGGAGCGGCATTGTCTTTATCTGCTGCAATACTTTCCAGATGCAAAGTTACTGATAGTGCACGCACTTTGCTTGCAACACATCTTACAGAGTGCAAATATTTGAATTTTAGCAATTTTAGGTGGAGACCTGCAGCTATTTGTTGTAGTTGTTGCATTCTCTTTGAAGAATACTGATAAAATGTGTACAAGGTTTTGAGAACAGAGTCAAGGTCTTCAATGTGTTTGTGGTTTCTCTGTGAACTTAGTACACTTAGATTAAGGCTATGGGCAACACAGTGGACACCAATTATTTGTGCAGCTCTCTGTTTTAGCCTCTGGACTAGGCCATTTTCTAAGCCAAACATACTTGCTGCACAATCTGTGCCAACCCCAATGAGCTTGTTGGATGTAAGCCAATCAGAAAGTCCATATAATTCCAGCAGCCATGTAAGGGTGTTAAAATAGCCATCTGTTGTTGCGTTTTCCAGAGGCACTGCTGCAAGAAAAACTTCCTTTACACTGTTATCTTTTAAATACCTTAGATACAAGATAAATTCTTCTACACCAGCTTTGTCAGTTGAGCTATCAAGCATCAAACTAACATATTTAGCCTCTTTGAGCTCAGAGATTAGTTCTGTGATTAGTTTTCAAGTGTTCAAACATACTGTCATCCATTTGTTTTATGCAGACAGCCAATGGGGTACTCTGTGGAAATAACTGTGCATTTCTCCAACATAGGTGTGTCCGGTCCACGGCGTCATCCTTACTTGTGGGATATTCTCTTCCCCAACAGGAAATGGCAAAGAGCCCAGCAAAGCTGGTCACATGATCCCTCCTAGGCTCCGCCTACCCCAGTCATTCTCTTTGCCGTTGTACAGGCAACATCTCCACGGAGATGGCTTAGAGTTTTTTAGTGTTTAACTGTAGTTTTTATTATTCAATCAAGAGTTTGTTATTTTGAAATAGTGCTGGTATGTACTATTTACTCAGAAACAGAAAAGAGATGAAGATTTCTGTTTGTATGAGGAAAATGATTTTAGCAACCGTCACTAAAATCCATGGCTGTTCCACACAGGACTGTTGAGAGCAATTAACTTCAGTTGGGGGAACAGTGAGCAGTCTCTTGCTGCTTGAGGTATGACACATTCTAACAAGACGATGTAATGCTGGAAGCTGTCATTTTCCCTCTGGGATCCGGTAAGCCATGTTTATTACGATTGTAAATAAGGGCTTCAAAAAGGGCTTATTAAGACTGTAGACTTTTTTTGGGCTAAATCGATTGATTATTAACACATATTTAGCCTTGAGGAATCATTTTATCTGGGTATTTTGATATAATAATATCGGCAGGCACTGTTTTAGACACCTTATTCTTTAGGGGCTTTCCCAAAGCATAGGCAGAGTCTCATTTTCGCGCCGGTGTTGCGCACTTGTTTTTGAGAGGCATGGCATGCAGTCGCATGTGAGAGGAGCTCTGATACTTAGAAAAGACTTTCTGAAGGCGTCATTTGGTATCGTATTCCCCTTGGGGCTTGGTTGGGTCTCAGCAAAGCAGATACCAGGGACTGTAAAGGGGTTAATGTTCAAAACGGCTCCGGTTCCGTTATTTTAAGGGTTAAAGCTTCCAAATTTGGTGTGCAATACTTTTAAGGCTTTAAGACACTGTGGTGAAAATTTAGTAAATTTTGAACAATTCCTTCATGTTTTTTCGCATTTGCAGTAATAAAGTGTGTTCAGTTTAAAATTTAAAGTGACAGTAACGGTTTTATTTTAAAACGTTTTCTTCTGTTATGTGTGATCAGTCCACGGGTCATCATTACTTCTGGGATATTATCTGCTCCCCTACAGGAAGTGCAAGAGGATTCACCCAGCAGAGTTGCTATATAGCTCCTCCCCTCTACGTCACCTCCAGTCATTCTCTTGCACCCAAAGACTAGATAGGAGGTGTGAGAGGACTATGGTGATTATACTTAGTTTTTAGAACTTCAATCAAAAGTTTGTTATTTTACAATAGCACCGGAGCGTGTTATTACCTCTCTGGCAGAGTTTGAAGAAGAATCTACCAGAGTTTTTCTTATGATTTTAACCGGAGTAGTTAACATCATATTGCTGTTTCTCGGCCATCTGAGGGAGGTAAAAACTTCAGATCAGGGGACAGCGGGCAGTTGAATCTGCATTGAGGTATGTAGCAGTTTTTATTTTCTGAATGGAATTGATGAAAAAATCCTGCCATACCGTTATAATGAACATGTATGTATGCTTTACACTTTAGTATTCTGGGGATGGTATTACACCGGAATTACTCTGTAAAAGTACATTAAACCTTTTATTAGGTATTTTTCATGTTAAACGTTTTTGCTGGAATGTAGAATCGTTTGCATTAATGAGGTACTGAGTGAATAAATATTTGGGCATTATTTTTCCACTTGGCAGTTTGCTTGTGTTAATTATGACAGTTTCGTTTCTCTCTCACTGCTGTGTGTGAGAGGGAGGGGCCGTTTTTGGCGCTCTTTGCTACGCATCAAAAATTTCCAGTCAGTTTTTCTGCATGATCCGGTTCATCTCTAACAGAACTCAGGGGTCTTCAAACTTCTTTGAAGGGAGGTAGATTCTCTCAGCAGAGCTGTGAGACTTATATAGTGACTGTGATTTGAAACGTTGCTCTGTAATTTTTATGTTTAAAATTTAATTAGTGTTATTTTACTAATGGGAACAAACCTTTGCTAAAAAGTTGTGTTGTTTGTTAAGAGTGATGCTATAACTGTTTTTCAGTTCATTATTTCAACTGTCATTTAATCGTTTAGTGCTTCTTGAGGCACAGTACGTTTTTTTTTTTTTATTAAATAAAATTGTAACCGAGTTGCATGTTTATTGCTAGTGTGTTAAACATGTCTGATTCAGAGGAAGATACCTGTGTCATTTGTTCCAATGCCAAGGTGGAGCCCAATAGAAATTTATGTACTAACTGTATTGATGCTACTTTAAATAAAAGCCAATCTGTACAAATTGAACAAATTTCACCAAACAGCGAGGGGAGAGTTATGCCGACTAACTCGCCTCACGTGTCAGTACCTGCATCTCCCGCCCGGGAGGTGCGTGATATTATGGCGCCTAGTACATCTGGGCAGCCATTACAGATAACATTACAAGATATGGCTACTGTTATGACTGAAGTTTTGGCTAAATTACCAGAACTAAGAGGCAAGCGTGATCACTCTGGGGTGAGAACAGAGTGCGCTGATAATTCTAGGGCCATGTCTGATACTGCGTCACAGCTTGCAGAGCATGAGGACGGAGAGCTTCATTCTGTAGGTGACGGTTCTGATCCAAACAGATTGGATTCAGATATTTCAAATTTTAAATTTAAATTGGAAAACCTCCGTGTATTACTAGGGGAGGTCTTAGCAGCTCTCAACGATTGTAACACTGTTGCAATACCAGAGAAAATGTGTAGGTTGGATAAATACTTTGCGGTACCGGCGAGTACTGACGTTTTTCCTATACCTAAGAGATTAACTGAAATTGTTACTAAGGAGTGGGATAGACCCGGTGTGCCGTTCTCACCCCCTCCAATATTTAGAAAGATGTTTCCAATAGACGCCACCACACGGGACTTATGGCAAACGGTCCCTAAGGTGGAGGGAGCAGTTTCTACTTTAGCTAAGCGTACCACTATCCCGGTGGAGGATAGCTGTGCTTTTTCAGATCCTATGGATAAAAAATTAGAGGGTTACCTTAAGAAAATGTTTGTTCAACAAGGTTTTATATTACAACCCCTTGCATGCATCGCGCCGATCACGGCTGCGGCAGCATTTTGGATTGAGTCTCTGGAAGAGAACCTTAGTTCAGCTACGCTGGACGACATTACGGACAGGCTTAGAGTCCTTAAACTAGCTAATTCATTCATTTCGGAGGCCGTAGTACATTTAACCAAACTTACGGCTAAGAATTCAGGATTCGCCATTCAGGCACGTAGGGCGCTGTGGCTAAAATCCTGGTCGGCTGATGTAACTTCTAAGTCCAAATTACTTAATATACCTTTCAAGGGGCAAACTTTATTTGGGCCCGGTTTGAAAGAAATTATTGCTGACATTACAGGAGGTAAGGGCCACGCTCTACCTCAAGACAAAGCCAAAGCTAAGGCTAGACAGTCTAATTTTCGTCCCTTTCGGAATTTCAAAGCAGGAGCAGCGCCAACTTCCACTGCACCAAAACAGGGAGGAGCTGTTGCTCGTTACAGACAAGGCTGGAAGCTTAACCAGTCCTGGAACAAGGGCAAGCAGGCCAGTAAACCTGCGGCTGCCCCAAAGACAGCATGAACCGAGGGCCTCCGATCCGGGACCGGATCTAGTGGGGGGCAGACTCTCTCTCTTCGCCCAGGCTTGGGCAAGAGATGTCCAGGATCCCTGGGCGCTAGAGATCATATCTCAGGGATACCTTCTAGACTTCAAATTCTCTCCCCCAAGAGGGAGATTTCATCTGTCAAGGTTGTCAACAAACCAAATAAAGAAGGACGCGTTTCTACGCTGTGTACAAGATCTATTATTAATGGGAGTGATCCATCCGGTTCCGCGGTCGGAACAAGGACAAGGGTTTTACTCAAACCTGTTTGTGGTTCCCAAAAAAGAGGGAACTTTCAGGCCAATCTTGGATTTAAAGATCCTAAACAAATTCCTAAGAGTTCCATCGTTCAAAATGGAAACTATTCGGACAATCTTACCCATGATCCAAGAGGGTCAGTACATGACCACAGTGGATTTAAAGGATGCTTACCTTCACATACCGATTCACAAAGATCATTACCGGTATCTAAGGTTTGCCTTCTTAAACAGGCATTACCAGTTTGTAGCTCTTCCATTCGGATTGGCTACGGCTCCAAGAATCTTTACAAAGGTTCTGGGTGCCCTTCTGGCGGTACTAAGACCGCGAGGAATTTCGGTAGCTCCGTACCTAGACGACATTCTGATACAAGCTTCAAGCTTTCAAACTGCCAAGTCTCATACAGAGTTAGTTCTGGCATTTCTAAGGTCGCATGGATGGAAAGTGAACGAAAAGAAGAGTTCTCTCTTTCCTCTCACAAGAGTTCCATTCTTGGGGACTCTTATAGATTCTGTAGAAATGAAGATTTATCTGACAGAAGACAGATTAACAAAGCTTCTAAATGCATGCCGTGTCCTTCATTCCATTCAACTCCCGTCAGTAGCTCAATGCATGGAGGTGATCGGCTTAATGGTAGCAGCAATGGACATAGTTCCCTTTGCACGCCTACATCTCAGACCGCTGCAATTGTGCATGCTGAGTCAGTGGAATGGGGATTACTCAGATTTGTCCCCCACTCTGAATCTGGATCAAGAGACCAGAAACTCTCTTCTATGGTGGCTTTCTCGGCCACATCTGTCCAGGGGGATGCCGTTCAGCAGGCCGGACTGGACAATTGTAACAACAGACGCCAGCCTTCTAGGTTGGGGCGCTGTCTGGAATTCTCTGAAGGCTCAGGGACAATGGAGTCAGGAGGAAAGTCTCCTGCCAATAAACATTCTGGAATTGAGAGCAGTTCTCAATGCCCTTCTAGCTTGGCCCCAGTTAAAGACTCGGGGGTTCATCAGGTTTCAGTCGGACAACATCACGACTGTAGCTTACATCAACCATCAAGGAGGGACAAGAAGCTCCCTAGCAATGATAGAAGTATCAAAGATAATTCGCTGGGCAGAGTCTCACTCTTGCCACCTGTCAGCAATCCACATCCCGGGAGTGGAGAACTGGGAGGCGGATTTCTTGAGTCGCCAGACTCTTCATCCGGGGGAGTGGGAACTTCATCCGGAGGTCTTTGCCCAAATACTTCGACGTTGGGGCAAACCAGAGATAGATCTCATGGCGTCTCGCCAGAACGCCAAACTTCCTCGCTACGGATCCAGATCCAGGGATCCGGGAGCGGTTCTGATAGATGCTTTGACAGCACCTTGGAACTTCAGGATGGCTTATGTGTTTCCACCCTTCCCACTGCTTCCTCGATTGATTGCCAAAATCAAACAGGAGAGAGCATCAGTGATTCTAATAGCGCCTGCATGGCCGCGCAGGACTTGGTATGCAGATCTAGTGGACATGTCATCCTGTCCGCCTTGGTCTCTACCTCTAAGACAGGACCTTCTGATTCAGGGTCCATTCAAACATCAAAGTCTAACTTCTCTGAAGCTGACTGCTTGGAAATTGAACGCTTGATTTTATCAAAACGTGGTTTTTCTGAGTCGGTTATTGATACCCTGATACAGGCTAGGAAGCCTGTTACCAGAAAGATTTACCATAAAATATGGCGTAAATACCTATACTGGTGTGAATCCAAAGATTACTCCTGGAGTAAGGTTAGGATTCCTAGGATATTGTCTTTTCTACAAGAAGGTTTAGAAAAGGGTTTATCGGCTAGCTCATTAAAGGGACAGATCTCAGCTCTGTCCATCTTGTTACACAGGCGTCTGTCAGAAAATTCAGACATCCAGGCCTTTTGTCAGGCTTTAGCTAGGATCAAGCCTGTGTTTAAAACTGTTGCTCCGCCATGGAGTTTAAACTTAGTTCTTAACGTTTTACAGGGTGTTCCGTTTGAACCCCTTCATTCCATTGATATAAAATTGTTATCTTGGAAAGTTCTATTTTTAATGGCTATTTCCTCGGCTCGAAGAGTCTCTGAATTATCAGCCTTACATTGTGATTCTCCTTATCTGATCTTTCACTCAGACAAGGTAGTTCTGCGTACTAAACCTGGGTTCTTACCTAAGGTAGTCACTAACAGAAATATCAATCAAGAGATTGTTGTTCCATCCTTGTGTCCAAATCCTTCTTCAAAGAAGGAACGTCTTCTACACAATCTGGATGTAGTTCGTGCCCTCAAGTTCTACTTGCAGGCAACTAAAGATTTTCGCCAAACTTCTTCCCTGTTTGTCGTTTATTCTGGACAGAGGAGAGGTCAAAAAGCTTCTGCTACCTCTCTCTCTTTTTGGCTTCGTAGCATAATACGTTTAGCCTATGAGACTGCTGGACAGCAGCCTCCTGAAAGAATTACAGCTCATTCCACTAGAGCTGTGGCTTCCACTTGGGCCTTTAAGAATGAGGCCTCTGTTGAACAGATTTGCAAGGCTGCAACTTGGTCTTCGCTTCATACTTTTTCCAAATTTTACAAATTTGACACTTTTGCTTCTTCGGAGGCTATTTTTGGGAGAAAGGTTCTTCAGGCAGTGGTTCCTTCTGTATAATGAGCCTGCCTATCCCTCCCGTCATCCGTGTACTTTTGCTTTGGTATTGGTATCCCAGAAGTAATGATGACCCGTGGACTGATCACACATAACAGAAGAAAACATAATTTATGCTTACCTGATAAATTCCTTTCTTCTGTTGTGTGATCAGTCCACGGCCCGCCCTGTTTTTTAAGGCAGGTACATATTTTTTAAATTATAATTCAGTCACCACTACACCCTTGGTTTCTCCTTTCTCGTCGGTCTTTGGTCGAATGACTGGAGGTGACGTAGAGGGGAGGAGCTATATAGCAACTCTGCTGGGTGAATCCTCTTGCACTTCCTGTAGGGGAGCAGATAATATCCCAGAAGTAATGATGACCCGTGGACTGATCACACAACAGAAGAAAGGAATTTATCAGGTAAGCATAAATTATGTTTTTTGTACTTGTTATCAAGTTTATGCCTGTTTAACATGTCTGAACTACCAGATAGACTGTGTTCTGAATGTGGGGAAGCCAGAATTCCTATTCATTTAAATAAATGTGATTTATGTGACAATGACAATGATGCCCAAGATGATTCCTCAAGTGAGGGGAGTAAGCATGGTACTGCATCATTCCCTCCTTCGTCTACACGAGTCTTGCCCACTCAGGAGGCCCCTAGTACATCTAGCGCGCCAATACTCCTTACTATGCAACAATTAACGGCTGTAATGGATAATTCTGTCAAAAACATTTTAGCCAAAATGAACACTTATCAGCGTAAGCGCGACTGCTCTGTTTTAGATACTGAAGAGCATGACGACGCTGATATTAATATTTCTTAAGGGCCCCTAACTCAGTCTGATGGGGCCAGGGAGGTTTTGTCTGAGGGAGAAATTACTGATTCAGGGAACATTTCTCAACAAGCTGAACCTGATGTGATTGCATTTAAATTTAAGTTGGAACATCTCCGCATTCTGCTTAAGGAGGTATTATCCACTCTGGATGATTGTGACAAGTTGGTCATCCCAGAGAAACTATGTAAAATGGACAAGTTCCTAGAGGTGCCGGGGCTCCCAGAAGCTTTTCCTATACCCAAGCGGGTGGCGGACATTGTTAATAAAGAATGGGAAAGGCCCGGTATTCCTTTCGTCCCTCCCCCCATATTTAAAAAATTGTTTCCTATGGTCGACCCCAGAAAGGACTTATGGCAGACAGTCCCCAAGGTCGAGGGAGCGGTTTCCACTTTAAACAAACGCACCACTATACCCATAGAGGATAGTTGTGCTTTCAAAGATCCTATGGATAAAAAATTAGAAGGTTTGCTTAAAAAGATGTTTGTTCAGCAGGGTTACCTTCTACAACCAATTTCATGCATTGTCCCTGTCGCTACAGCCGCATGTTTCTGGTTCGATGAGCTGATAAAGGCGGTCGACAGTGATTCTCCTCCTTATGAGGAGATTAGGGACAGAATCAATGCTCTCAAATTGGCTAATTCTTTCACCCTAGACGCCACTTTGCAATTGGCTAGGTTAGCGGCTAAGAATTCTGGGTTTGCTATTGTGGCACGCAGAGCGCTTTGGTTGAAATCTTGGTCGGCTGATGCGTCTTCCAAGAACAAGCTACTTAACATTCCTTTCAAGGGGAAAACGCTGTTTGGCCCTGACTTGAAAGAGATTATCTCGGATATCACTGGGAGTAAGGGCCACGCCCTTCCTCAGGATCGGCCTTTCAAGGCAAAAAATAAACCTAATTTTCGTCCCTTTCGTAGAAATGGACCAGCCCAAAGTGCTACGTCCTCTAAGCAAGAGGGTAATACTTCTCAAGCCAAGCCAGCTTGGAGACCAATGCAAGGCTGGAACAAGGGAAAGCAGGCCAAGAAACCTGCCACTGCTACTAAGACAGCATGAAATGTTGGCCCCCGATCCGGGACCGGATCTGGTGGGGGGCAGACTCTCTCTCTTCGCTCAGGCTTGGGCAAGAGATGTTCTGGATCCTTGGGCGCTAGAAATAGTCTCCCAAGGTTATCTTCTGGAATTCAAGGGACTTCCCCCAAGGGGGAGGTTCCACAGGTCTCAGTTGTCTTCAGACCACATAAAAAGACAGGCATTCTTACATTGTGTAGAAGACCTGTTAAAAATGGGAGTGATTCATCCCGTTCCATTAAGAGAACAAGGGATGGGGTTCTACTCCAATCTGTTTATAGTTCCCAAAAAAGAGGGAACGTTCAGACCAATCTTAGATCTCAAGATCTTAAACAAGTTTCTCAAGGTTCCATCGTTCAAGATGGAAACCATTCGAACTATTCTTCCTTCCATCCAGGAAGGTCAATTCATGACCACGGTGGATTTAAAGGATGCGTATCTACATATTCCTATCCACAAGGAACATCATCGGTTCCTGAGGTTCGCATTCCTGGACAAACATTACCAGTTCGTGGCGCTTCCTTTCGGATTAGCCACTGCTCCAAGGATTTTCACAAAGGTACTAGGGTCCCTTCTAGCTGTGCTAAGACCAAGGGGCATTGCTGTAGTACCTTACTTGGACGACATTTTGATTCAAGCGTCGTCCCTTCCTCAAGCAAAGGCTCACACGGACATTGTCCTGGCCTTTCTCAGATCTCACGGATGGAAAGTGAACGTGGAAAAGAGTTCTCTATCTCCGTCAACAAGGGTTCCCTTCTTGGGAACAATAATAGACTCCTTAGAAATGAGGATTTTTCTGACAGAGGCCAGAAAAACAAAACTTCTAGACTCTTGTCGGATACTCCATTCCGTTCCTCTTCCTTCCATAGCTCAGTGCATGGAAGTGATCGGGTTGATGGTAGCGGCAATGGACATAGTTCCTTTTGCACGCATTCATCTAAGACCATTACAACTGTGCATGCTCAGTCAGTGGAATGGGGACTATACAGACTTGTCTCCGAAGATACAAGTAAATCAGAGGACCAGAGACTCACTCCGTTGGTGGCTGTCCCTGGACAACCTGTCACGAGGGATGACATTCCGCAGACCAGAGTGGGTCATTGTCACGACCGACGCCAGTCTGATGGGCTGGGGCGCGGTCTGGGGATCCCTGAAAGCTCAGGGTCTTTGGTCTCGGGAAGAATCTCTTCTACCAATAAATATTCTGGAACTGAGAGCGATATTCAATGCTCTCAAGGCTTGGCCTCAGCTAGCGAGGGCCAAGTTCATACGGTTTCAATCAGACAACATGACAACTGTTGCGTACATCAACCATCAGGGGGGAACAAGGAGTTCCCTGGCGATGGAAGAAGTGACCAAAATCATTCTATGGGCGGAGTCTCACTCCTGCCACCTGTCTGCTATCCACATCCCAGGAGTGGAAAATTGGGAAGCGGATTTTCTGAGTCGTCAGACATTGCATCCGGGGGAGTGGGAACTCCATCCGGAAATCTTTGCCCAAGTCACTCAGCTGTGGGGCATTCCAGACATGGATCTGATGGCCTCTCGTCAGAACTTCAAAGTTCCTTGCTACGGGTCCAGATCCAGGGATCCCAAGGCGGCTCTAGTGGATGCACTAGTAGCACCTTGGACCTTCAAACTAGCTTATGTGTTCCCGCCGTTTCCTCTCATCCCCAGGCTGGTAGCCAGGATCAATCAGGAGAGGGCGTCGGTGATCTTGATAGCTCCTGCGTGGCCACGCAGGACTTGGTACGCAGATCTGGTAAATATGTCATCGGCTCCTCCTTGGAAGCTACCTTTGAGACGAGACCTTCTTGTTCAGGGTCCGTTCGAACATCCGAATCTGGTTTCACTCCAGCTGACTGCTTGGAGATTGAACGCTTGATCTTATCGAAGCGAGGATTCTCAGATTCTGTTATCGATACTCTTGTTCAGGCCAGAAAGCCTGTAACTAGAAAGATTTACCACAAAATTTGGAAAAAATATATCTGTTGGTATGAATCTAAAGGATTCCCTTGGGACAAGGTTAAGATTCCTAGGATTCTATCCTTCCTTCAAGAAGGATTGGAAAAAGGATTATCTGCAAGTTCCCTGAAGGGACAGATTTCTGCCTTGTCTGTGTTACTTCACAAAAAGCTGGCCGCTGTGCCAGATGTTCAAGCCTTTGTTCAGGCTCTGGTTAGAATTAAGCCTGTTTACAAACCTTTGACTCCTCCTTGGAGTCTCAATTTTGTTCTTTCAGTTCTTCAGGGGGTTCCGTTTGAACCCTTGCATTCCGTTGATATTAAGTTATTATCTTGGAAAGTTTTGTTTTTAGTTGCAATTTCTTCTGCTAGAAGAGTTTCAGAATTATCTGCTCTGCAGTGTTCTCCTCCTTATCTGGTGTTCCATGCAGATAAGGTGGTTTTACGTACTAAACCTGGTTTTCTTCCAAAAGTTGTTTCTAACAAAAACATTAACCAGGAGATTATCGTACCTTCTCTGTGTCCGAAACCAGTTTCAAAGAAGGAACGTTTGTTGCACAATTTGGATGTTGTTCGCGCTCTAAAATTCTATTTAGATGCTACAAAGGATTTTAGACAAACATCTTCCTTGTTTGTTGTTTATTCCGGTAAAAGGAGAGGTCAAAAAGCAACTTCTACCTCTCTCTCTTTTTGGATTAAAAGCATCATCAGATTGGCTTACGAGACTGCCGGACGGCAGCCTCCCGAAAGAATCACAGCTCATTCCACTAGGGCTGTGGCTTCCACATGGGCCTTCAAGAACGAGGCTTCTGTTGATCAGATATGTAGGGCAGCGACTTGGTCTTCACTGCACACTTTTACCAAATTTTACAAGTTTGATACTTTTGCTTCTTCTGAGGCTATTTTTGGGAGAAAGGTTTTGCAAGCCGTGGTGCCTTCCATTTAGGTGACCTGATTTGCTCCCTCCCTTCATCCGTGTCCTAAAGCTTTGGTATTGGTTCCCACAAGTAAGGATGACGCCGTGGACCGGACACACCTATGTTGGAGAAAACAGAATTTATGTTTACCTGATAAATTACTTTCTCCAACGGTGTGTCCGGTCCACGGCCCGCCCTGGTTTTTTTAATCAGGTCTGATAATTTATTTTCTTTAACTACAGTCACCACGGTACCATATGGTTTCTCCTATGCAAATATTCCTCCTTAACGTCGGTCGAATGACTGGGGTAGGCGGAGCCTAGGAGGGATCATGTGACCAGCTTTGCTGGGCTCTTTGCCATTTCCTGTTGGGGAAGAGAATATCCCACAAGTAAGGATGACGCCGTGGACCGGACACACCGTTGGAGAAAGTAATTTATCAGGTAAACATAAATTCTGTTTTTTAGCTCTTGCACAGCTCAAGTGTGACTGGGACTTTCCATGTTTCTTAAAAGTTTCTAACTTGAAGGGTCCTGTAAAGCCTTTCACAACTTTAGAGTTCTGATCTGAAATGGTAGGAAAACATTTGCATATTTGGCAGATTGCAGTACCAGATAATTTATCATATTGAAGCCATGGTAGTTCCTTGCACCACTCTTCGTTGAATTTTCTTTTTCCTACTACCTTCTGGCTTGTTGAAGAGGATGCTTCTGTAAACACAATTCCTGGCTCTTCCACTTGTTTTGCAGAAGGCAAGGTGTTAACCACAATTTTTGCCTCTTCCATCTGGTTTGCAGAAGGCAGGGCATCAACCACAATTGCTGGCTCTTCCATTTTGTTTGCAGAGGGCAGGGCAAACACAATTGCTGGCTCTTCCATTTGGATTGCAGAGGGCAGGGCAAACACAATTGCTGGCTCTTCCATTTGGATTGCAGAGGGCAAAGCATTAACCACAGTTCCTGGTTCATACACTTGGCTTATTTGCAGGGTTCCACTTTCAGCTTGCCCCTTAATAAGGGCATCCGCCATAAATAAATCAGTAAGCTTCATTTGTTTGGCAGATTGCAGTTTCCCAGTTTTTGCTGCATGCTTCATTCTTGATCTGGATTATATATCAAAAGGGAAATAGTTGAACAAATGTGATACATTACTAAGATAATTACTAATAAAACAGGCGAAGATTTTATACACACATAACCATTAAGAAAACAGGCCAAGATTGTATATACGCAGAGCCAATAAAAGAAAACAGCCCAAGATATTATATAGGCAAAACCAATAAAAAAAAAAAAAAGATAGGCCAAGCTATTATACCCACAGAGGCTAAAAAGAAAAACACACTAAGCTATTATACACACAGAGCCACTAGAACAATAGGCCAATATTATATATACACAGAGCCAATAACAGGCCAATATTGTATATGTGCAGAACCAATAACAGGCCAATATTGTATATATGCAGAGCCAATAACAGGCCAATATTGTATATGCGCAGAGCCAATAACAGGCCAATATTGTATATATGCAGAGCCAATAAAAAAAAACAGCCCTAGATATTAACAGGCCAATATTGTATATGTGCAGAACCAATAACAGGCCAATATTGTATATATGCAGAGCCAATAACATTGTATATATGCAGAGCCAATAACAGGCCAATATTGTATATGCGCAGAGCCAATAACAGGCCAATATTGTATATATGCAGAGCCAATAAAAAAAAACAGCCCTAGATATTATAAACACAGAGCCACTAAAAACAAGCCAATACTTTATAATTAGCCACTAAGAAAACAGGGCAAGATTTTATACATGCAGAGTTAATAAAAGAAAAAAAAAAAACAGGCCAAGATATTAAACGCACAGAGCCACTAAAAACAGGCAAAAATTTTATAAACACAGAGCCTATATTAAAAAGGCCCAGATTTTATACACACATAGCTACTCAAAAAAAAAAGCCAAAATATTGCAGGTCAGACCGCAAGAGCTTATCTCATTACATGCTATTTAAATCTAGCCCTTTGTCTGTGGTATGCCTACCTATACTGAAAGTTTCTATAGTTTACTTAAAGGGACATTATACACCAACATTTTCTTTGCATAAATGTTTTGTAGATTAATTTACATCGGCTATCTCGGAGTGTAAATCCTAGCCTTTTTTAATTAATTGGATTTACCATTAATTTCCAACTCTCCAAAAACGGGTTGTAGGGGTTTATTCTTCTTCAAGGATTATAAGATGCATCTAAGCAGCAATGTTTTATTTTAACCATGTCCTTCCCATTTTATAATGTATGATCACAAAAAGTTAAAAGGACAGTCTAGTCAAAATTAAACTTTCATGATTCAGATAGGGCATGCAATTTTAAACAACTTTCCAATTTACTTTTATCATTAAATTTGCTTTGTTCCCTTGGTGGTATTTTTGAAAAGCTAAACCTAGGTAGGCTCAAACTGATTTCGAAAACCGTTGAAAACCGCCTCTTAGCTCAGAGCATTTTTAAAGTTTTCATAGTTAGACAGTACTATTTCATGTGTTTCATATAGATAACACTGTGCTCACTCCCGTGGAGTTATTTAAGAGTCTGCACTGATTGACTAAACTGCATGTCTGTCAAAGGCACTGAAATATGAGGGCAGTCTGCAGAGGCTTAGATACAAGGTAATCACTGAGGGTAAAACATAAATATAATTGTGTTGGTTATGAAAAACTGGGGAATGAGTAATAAAGGGATTATCTATTTTTTTAAACAATAAAAATTCTTGTGTAAACTGTCCCTTTAAGCCAGTCTTTTAAAAGCTACAGGCACCAAACAGACTTTTACATGTCTTTACATCCAGCATGCCCTATATGGAGACAATAACCAATATTTCTATGTTGCAGTCTAATTGGTACACTGTACTGTGTTACATGTGATTATGTCAACATAATGTCTTTATTGGAGTCAGCTATTAGTTATTATTTAATGTCTGCTTTGCTATTTTTCATCTATTTTAATAAACTATACAATAACAGCAGGGCTTTCCAATCTCTAAATGTGATTACACACACACTGGTGGGATTATTTAAATAAATACTGAGTCTTAGACAAGGCTCCAACCCTACATGCTACGGTGCATGGTGTTATACGTTTAGAGTGAGTATTTACATGGGCAGATAGCTCTTAAAGGGATAGTAAACCCCAAAAAATGTATTTAATGATTCAGATAGAACATACACTTTTTAAACAACTTTCCAATTTAGTTCTATTACCAAATTTGCTTCATTCTCTTGTTATCCATTGCTGAACGGACAGCATTGCACTACTGGCAGCTAGCTGAACAAATCTAGTTATCCAATCACAAGAGACAAATGTGTGCAGGCACCAATTAGCAGCAACTCCCACTAGTGTATGATATGTGCTCATTCATTTTAAAAAGGGATACTAAGAGAACAAAGTATATTGGAAAATGGAAGTGAATTTAAAAGTGTCTGAAAATTACATGCTCTATATGAATCATGCAAGTTTAATTTTGACTTTCCTATCCCTTTAAGTGCACAATGAGAATTAAGGAGAAAAAAAATAATCAAAAACAAGCAGAAAAGGGGGTGTGTATATATATATATATATATATATATATATATATATATATATATATATATATATATATATATATATATATATATATATATATATACTGGGAGATCAATAAGAAAATGATAATTTTTTTATTTTGCTAAACCTACTGATTTACCACACCTTAATCCGACCTCTAGCCCCATCTTTTTAGTGGCCTGGTACATCTATCCCAGAGTAAAATATTGACATTCAATTTTTTTGTGCACACCTAAATAGGCAAAGTGTGAATCAAGCTAGTTCAGAATAACAAACAGGCAAGCATGTCATAATATATGTTTGGCACAAGTAGCCTAATAAAGGAACTGAACCTGAATGAGGTAACTTTAAATAAGCAAACAGCTTCTGTACTTTATTCTGTTTGCAGCCCCATGGACCAGCTGACACTATATAACTGCATCAGAAGGTGATCGATCACTAGATACTAAATTGTTGGCTAATGCCAGGTTTATTACAAAAATAGTTTTGGCAACCCACAGTGTCATTACAATGTACATAGTGACTCTTGGAAATAGCCGGTGAACTTAAATTAACGTTAAAGACCACCAGAAGTCATCAACATTAAATAGCAAGATGCTTTAAAAAAATAAAAAATAAAGGCCTAGATTACGAGTTGTGCGTTAGCCTTAAAAAGCAGCGTTAAGAGGTCCTAACGCTGCTGTTTAACGGCCGCTGGTATTACGAGTCTTGAAGGTACAGGTGTACCGCTCACTTTTTTGGCCAGACTCGGAAATACCGCAAATCCACTTACGTCAATTGCGTATCCTATATTTTCGATGGGACTTGCATAGCGCTGGTATTACGAGTCTGACCAAAAGTGAGCGGTAGACCCTCTCCTGTCAAGCCTGGTACCGCATTTAAAATTCAGTGGTTAAGAGTTTTACACTACAACGCCGTAGCATAAAACTCTTAACTAAAGTGCTAAAAAGTACACTAACACCCATAAACTACCTATTAACCCCTAAACCAAGGCCCCCCACATCGCAAACACTAAAATAAATATTTTAACCCCTAATCTGCCGAACCGGACATCGCCACCACTATAATAAATATATTAACCCCTAAACCGCCGTACTCCCGCATCGCAAACACTATTTAAATATTATTAACCCCTAATCTGCTGCCCCCAACGTCGCCGCCACTATAATAAAGTTATTAACCCCTAAACCTAAGTCTAACCCTAACACCCACAAACTTAAATATAATTTAAATAAATCTAAATAAAATTACTACAATTAACTAAATTATTCCTATTTAAAACTAAATACTTGCCTATAAAATAAACCCTAAGCTAGCTACAATATAACTAATAGTTTACATTGTTGCTAGCTTAGGGTTTATTTTTATTTTACAGGCAACTTTGTATTTATTTTAACTAGGTACAATAGTTATTAAATATTTATTAACTATTTAATAACTACCTAGTTAAAATAAAGACAAATTTACCTGTAAAATAAAACCTATCCTAAGTTACAATTACACCTAACACTACACTACAATTAAATTAATTACCTAAATTAAATACAATTAATTACAATTAAATAAAATTATCTAAAGTACAAAAAAACAAACACTAAATTACAGAAAATAATAAAGAAATTGCAAGATTTTTAAACTAATTACACCTAATCTAACCCCCCTAGCAAAATAAAAAAAGCCCCCCCAAAATAAAAAAGCCCTACCTTACACTAAATTACAAATAGCCCTTAAAAGGGCCTTTTTCGGGGCATTGCCCCAAAGTAATCAGCTCTTTTACCTGAAAAAAATTCCCCCCCCAACATTAAAACCCACCACCCACACAACCAACCCTACTCTAAAACCCATCCAATACCCCCTTAAAAAACCTAACACTAACCCCCTGAAGATCACCTTACCGGGAGACGTCTTCACCCAAACGGGCCGAAGTCCTCAACGAAGCTGGGAGAAGTCTTCATCCAAGCCTGGCGAAGTGGTCCTCCAGACGGGCAGAAATCTTCATCCAGTTGGCATCTTCTATCTTCATCCATCCGGCGTGGAGCGGGTCCATCTTCAAGACATCCGACGCGGAGCATCCTCTTCAAACGATGGCTAAACACAGAATGAAGGTTCCTTTAAATGACGTCATCGAAGATGGCGTCCCTTCAATTCCGATTGGCTGATAGAATTCTATCAGCTAATCGGAATTAAGGTAGAAAAAATCCTATTGGCTGATTCAATCAGCCAATAGGATTGAGCTGGCATTCTATTGGCTGTTCCAGTCAGCCAATAGAATGCCAGTTCAATCCTATTGGCTGGATTTTTTCTACCTTAATTCCGATTGGCTGATAGAATTCTATCGGAATTGAAGGGACGCCATCTTGGATGACGTCATTTAAAGGAACCTTCATTCTGTTTTTAGCCGTGGAAAGAAGAGGATGCTCCGCGTCGGATGTCTTGAAGATGGACCCGCGCCGGATGGATGAAGATAGAAGATGCCGTCTGGATGAAGACTTCTGCTGTCTGGAGGACCACTTCGCCCGGCTTGGATGAAGACTTCTCCCGGCTTCGTTGAGGACTTTGGCCCGGTTGGGTGAAGACGTCTCCCGGTAAGGTGATCTTCAAGGGGTTAGTGTTAGGTTTTTTTAAGGGGGGATTTAGAGTAGGGTTGGTTGTGTGGGTGGTGGGTTTTAATGTTGGGGGGGGGAATTGTAACTTTTTTTTCAGGTTAAAGAGTTGATTACTTTGGGGCAATGCCCCGCAAAAGGCCCTTTTAAGGGCTATTTGTAATTTAGTGTAGGGTAGGGCTTTTTTTATTTTGGGGGGGCTTTTTTTATTTTGTTAGGGGGATTAGATTAGGTGTAATTAGTTTAAAAATCTTGTAATTTCTTTATTATTTTCTGTAATTTAGTGGGGGGGTTTTGTACTTTAGATAATTTTATTTCATTGTAATTAATTGTATTTAATTTAGGTAATTAATTTAATTGTAGTGTTAGGTGTAATTGTAACTTAGGTTTTATTTTACAGGTACATTTTTCTTTATTGCCTGTAAAATAAAATAAACCCTAAGCTAGCTACAATGTAACTATTAGTTATATTGTAGCTAGCTTAGGGTTTATTTTATAGGTAAGTATTTAGTTTTAAATAGGAATTATTTAGTTAATTGCAGTAATTTTACTTAGATTTATTTAAATTATATTTAAGTTAGGGGGGTTAGGGTTAGACTTAGGTTTAGGGGTTAATAACTTTATTATAGTGGTGGCGACGTTGTGGGCGGCAGATTACGGGTTAATAAATGTAGTTAGGTTGCGGCGACATTGGGGGCGGGAGATTAGGGGTTAATAGATATAATATAGGTGTCGGCGATGTTGGGGCAGCAGATTAGGGGTTAATAAGTATAATGTAGGTGGTGGCGGTGTCCGGAGCGGCAGATTAGGGGTTCCTAATATAATGTAGGTGTTGGGGATGTCGGGGGCGGTAGATTAGGGGTTAATAAGTGTAAGATTAGGGGTGTTTAGACTCTGGGTTCATGTTAGGGTGTTAGGTGTAGACATTACTTTTATTTCCCCATAGGAATCAATGGGGCTGCGTTAGGAGCTTTACGCTATTTTTTTGCATGTTCAGCCGGCTCTCCCCCATTGATTCCTCTGGGGAAATCGTGCACAAGAACGTTCAGCCAGCTCACCACTAACGTAAGCAGCGCTGGTATTGAGGTGAGATGTGGAGCAAAATTTTGCTCTTCGCTCACTTTTTGCGGTTAACTCTGTGTTTGTAAAAACCCGTAATACCAGCGCTATCTGTAAGTGAGCGGTGAGCATAAACTGCTCGTTAGCACCGCACAGCTTCTAACGCAAAACTCGTAATCTAGGGGAAAGTGTGTTCTTTGTAAAAGAAATCATAAACAGTAAACATCTCTTTAGCAGGCAACATGTTACAATATAAATTATACACCAGACTCCCAATGAGGGCATCTCAGCAATGCATTATAGCCCCTAAGCAGTAACAAATGGTTAATATGTTATATAAACCCCTGTATATATAATTATTTTACTTTTAGGCTGAGTATTATGTAGATTGTAATTAAGTCTCCCAGAGACCCCAGCATCACTTGTTACAGCCCGGGGCGCACTAACGATATGAAGCGTTACTCTGTGTCTTTAGTACCTGTGTACAGGGGCATGGTGCAAAGACTAGGGGTTCCGCCACTTGACCTCATTCAAACAGGGCCCGTAAGGTGGTGACGACGCTACACAAGCACCAATGAGGAAACACAGGCTGAGGCCGGACCGGCACACGAGCCACTCAGAAGGAAGCATAAGCGGACAGGCTGAAAAGGCACCATGGGCTCTTACCAGTTTGTTCCAAGCTCCTTCAGTGACGGCACCGGCCGATAATGATGAAGCCCTCTGAGGTGCTGTGCTGCTCTCCTGTGGTCTTGAAGTCTTCTGAGGTGATGTGCTGTGCTGCTGTCCCGCTGTCTTGAAGCCTTCTGAAGTGATGCGCTGTGCTGCTGTCCCGCTGTCTTGAAGCCTTCTGAAGTGATGCGCTGTGCTGCTCTCCTGCTGTCTTGAAGCCTTCTGAAGTGATGTGCTGTGCCGCTGTCTTGCTGTCTTGAAGCCTTCTGAAGTGATGCGCTGTGCTGCTCTCCCGCTGTCTTGAAGCCTTCTGAAGTGATGCGCTGTGCTGCTGTCCCGCTGTCTTGAAGCCTTCTGAAGTGATGCACTGTGCTGCTCTCCCGCTGTCTTGAAGTCTTCTGAAGTGATGCGCTGTGCTGCTCTCCCGCTGTCTTGAAGTCTTCTGAAGTGATGCGCTGTGCTGCTCTCCCGCTGTCTTGAAGTCTTCTGAAGTGATGCGCTGCTGTCCCGCTGTCTTGAAGCCTTCTGAAGTGATGCGCTGTGCTGCTCTCCTGCTGTCTTGAAGCCTTCTGAAGTGATGCGCTGTGCTGCTCTCCTGCTGTCTTGAAGCCTTCTGAAGTGATGCGCTGTGCTGCTCTCCCGCTGTCTTGAAGCCTTCTGAAGTGATGCGCTGTGCTGCTGTCCTGCTGTCTTGAAGCCTTCTGAAGTGATGCGCTGTGCTGCTCTCCCGCTGCCTTGAATAAAGCCCTCTGAGGTGATGCGCTGCGCTTTTTTGATGTTCTTTTATGAAGCCCTCTGAGGTTACACTCTGGCTGTAGGTAAGGGACAATGGGGGAAAGGAAATTGAGGCACCAGACATAATTTTTAAGGTGCCAGTGGCGCCCAGGCGCCCGGGATAATCGAGCACTAATCTAAAGAATTAAGCAAATTAGATAATAGAAGTAAATTAGAATGCTGTTTAAAATTGTGTCCTCTATCTGAATCATAAAATTATTTTTTGGGGTTTAATGTCCCTTTTAATGTGACTGCTCATTTATTCTAGCACTCCAAAAAAAAAACACCCTACTTTATTGTATCCCCCTCAGCCCGATGGACAAAGAAAAATATGAATTCTATCTGTTTTTTTGGGGGGGGTTTCGGTCCAGAAGTGGTTTAGTTTTTGCTGAGCTTACCTCATAAGGGGATCGCTATGGTTAAAGTATCAATTAGAGGAAAATTATAAAACAGCTCCAAATTTTAGAAAAAAGCTACCCTTAGAAGTATATGACCCTCTACATATACAAAAAAGTCAAATTGGGAAAAAGATAGGATATAAGGGAGCTTAAACAGCTATTCCTGAACAAATAAATTTAAAATCGAATACATATACATCTATTGGATTATATATAGACTATTAATGAACCAATATTAGTAGGTTATAAACAAGTATAAAAAACATAAAAACATGAGGTGCACCTATAACTCCACGTACACGAGTTTCAAAACAGAAAAGTCTATAGGCGTCAGAAATATCTCTACTATAATCGCGTTTGTGACGTGTCTGTCGCCGTCGTCGGTTGTGCGCACAGCCAAAAGAATGTAGGCTGCGCGCCCAGCCAGCCGAAGCATTTAACCAAAAAACCTAACCGCCCACTCTGAATATAAACAAAAAAACCTAACCACCGAAAACGAAGTATTAACAACAGCAAAAACATGCTTGCACGAAGTATTAACAAAAAAAACCTAACCGCATGCACAAAATAATAACAAAAATACCTAACTGCCCGCACGAAGTATTAACAAAAAACCTAACCGCGTGCACAAAATAATAATAAAAAAAACCTAACACCCCGCACAAAATAATAAAAAAAAAACCTCTCCGCTCACACGAAGTATTAACAAAAAAAACTTAACCGCCTGCAAGAAATATTAACAAACCCCAAACGCAAAATGTACCTCTAAACCGCCAACCCCCCACATAGCAAAATAATAAAGTAATTAACCCCTAATCCGCAAATTAAAATACTAACCCTTAAACTGCCAAACCCCCCACAACATAAACTAAAAAATTACACTATTAACCCCTAAACCGCAAAAACCTCCACAACGCCAACTACCTAATTACACTATTAACCCCTAAACCGCCAATCCTCCGCAACGCAAACAAAAATCTAATCACTAAGCCCCCTAACCTAAAACCCCATAAATTAACCCCAATTATTTTACAAGATTTAAGAATAAATTAAAAAAAAAACTAATATTACAAAAATTAAAAAAATCGAACATTCGAAAACAAATACTAAAATTACAAAAAATTAAAAAAAATCGGGGGGGCGGAGCCGACGAGCAAACGGAACAGACGCACTTTTTTGAAGCTCCTCGTCTATGTTATTATTTAGTGGATTTATATATTCTTGGGAGATCTACTGTCAGAATTTACTTTGGGCTTACATCGAGACTATCTTGCCTTATGTGCGGTAAGAGTGGTAACGGAGACTTTCACAGTGAATAAGCTCTTAAACTCGGTACCAAGGTCTCTGCTGCAAAGGCGCGAAGCGCCATCTTTACTCAGAATGCAGTCTCTTGATCTATGGGAAAAGAAGATGGAACATTCTCTCCAACTCTACTATAATGAGATACAGCGAGACCTTACCACTATAAGAGATAAGTTTGCAGCCCTGCTGTCTAATCGGCCATTAGAACGGGAGATACATGAGATCACTGTCTACCCACCTTTACTCAGCACCAACTGCGATACATCAGACCGCACAGATGGGCTCTCTTTTAGGTCTGATTCGGAGGTCCCTCCTCACAACTCATGGACCGACATGTTGGGCTCCAGTGTACTGAGGGCATCTAAGGTAAATCTACTCACCCGATCTGACTACGGGCTTGAACATTCAGCACAACCTGAGCAACTCTACTATATTGAAAAGCCCCTGACTCCACAGTCTCCTATTGCGTACACAGTGAAGAGCCGAGCGTACACCTGCTCTCTATCCAAGCAGGACACCTTACTCGCACTCTGCGCAGAGCCAGGGCAGAGAGATGCAGCCAACCCTCCATGCTGGAAAGGCATTTCTACACGACCGCAGAGACAGCTCAATCTAGAGGACACCTGGGGAAATAGTCTGAGGCACGGAGGTCGGTTACTCCATACAACCGCAACTACCTCTGCGTGGGGTGGAAATCCCTACTCATACACTTTGTCGAATTTGAAGATATATGTACCAGACGGACTCCGAGTTGGAGTGGGGTAAACTTATATTAACCGCTTCACTACTGCCGGTGCCCAACTTTAGCTGATTCGTTATGGGACTTACAGTAACAATGCGGTCTCCTTTGAGACTACTGCTAAATGCCTACGAGTGATGTTTTCTAGCTTTAGATTTGTTTTGCATGTTAAAAGAATATTAGGGGATCACGCTACACCTACACTGCATGCCCGCATAGTTTGTTTCGTTTAGTTTGTGTTGGCAACTTCAAAAGGAAAAGGGGGGGAAAAAAAAGAAAGAAAAAGAATGACACAGGACTTTTATCTTATTTATTATTGAAGTTTAAGACTGTCAATTTAGCTTCTAAATGTGAATTTTTACATAGCTATTCTACATAAGTCTTTATTGGGCAATGGAGCGACTTACATATACATATATATCTCTGCACTTCTGGGTCCTGCTTGAATGTGTGTGTATTCCTGTAAAAGGCACATTTACCATAACAAAATAATATATACTAATGTTATATGTGATTGGTATTGCTCCATTGAATATTAGTGTTATAATTGACTGTGCTTAATACTTGAAAAATGTACTAAACCAGAATGATTACAATGAGCGGGAAGAGAATTCATTATCCTATCTTACAGTCAGAGATCATCCCCCAATAGAGTGTTGTGCTATGGAGTTTTTCCACATATATGTGCTTGTTTTAGCTTAGCTTAATGCATATACACCTACAAAGTTACTTAGCTATGCTTAGTTAGGAGACTTTTTATCGCTGGATGTATTCAGTGTCTGACAGTGATGCAGTATGAGAGGTCTCGCAAAGTTACCTAGTTATCTTTATTTAGTATTATGGATAGAGACATCCCCTATTTAAAGTTTAACCTCTCATTATTTAATTCTCACCTGTAGGTAGATGCTGCTTATGTTGTTATTGCACATAATGGTTTACAGGGACTCCCGTATACAGTCACCAGACTAGATATATTACAGGTATTAGATATAGCTACCTCCCTAATACCAGCCCCCCTCTTTGGAACTTTATCTAGTTTTTATCTCTTCAGACACAAACATTAAGTTATGTCTTTCCCCTGTACGCCACTATAAGGGAAAGAAGATGCACCTTTTCTGTCCATGCTCACTATATCGGTGGTGAAAAAAAAAACTTTATACGCCTTATGTAGACTAACACATTCTTACAACCACCAATTCCCATCTTCTCGTTAATACTCCATACTATACCCTTTAGCACCTTTACTGTTGTTTACCCTGTAAAAAGAAAAAAAGGGGGAAAAAAAAAATAAAAAAAAAAAATGCCTATTTAAGGATCAATGTAATGTCTATATATATCTAACTACTACATGGTGATCGTGGCAGAATGTTGTGCTGCGTGTTGACCTTATGATGCCCACATACTGGATGTCACTTAATAATGTATGTAACATTTAATAGCTCACTCAAACTAAGTCCTGCAGAATAGCCTCTTTTATACCTCTGCTATTATCTTAAGATGAGCAACAAACATATGCATTAGGGGAATGTATTAAATCCCATAACTCTAGCTCATACTACTACCTTTTTTCTTCTGTTATGTGCGATCAGTCCACGGGTCATCATTACTTCTGGGATATAACTCCTCCCCAACAGGAAATGCAAGAGGATTCACCCAGCAGAGCTGATATAGCTCCTCCCCTCTACGTCAGTCCCAGTCATTCTCTTGCACCCAACGACTAGATAGGATGTGTGAGAGGACTATGGTGATTATACTTAGTTTCTCCAACATAGGTGTGTCCGGTCCACGGCGTCATCCTTACTTGTGGGATATTCTCCTCCCCAACAGGAAATGGCAAAGAGCCCAGCAAAGCTGGTCACATGATCCCTCCTAGGCTCCGCCTACCCCAGTCATTCTCTTTGCCGTTGTACAGGCAACATCTCCACGGAGATGGCTTAGAGTTTTTTAGTGTTTAACTGTAGTTTTTCATTATTCAATCAAGAGTTTGTTATTTTCAAATAGTGCTGGTATGTACTATTTACTCAGAAACAGAAAAGAGATGAAGAATTCTGTTTGTATGAGGAAAATGATTTTAGCAACCGTAACTAAAATCCATGGCTGTTCCACACAGGACTGTTGAGAGCAATTAACTTCAGTTGGGGGAACAGTGTGCAGTCTCTTGCTGCTTGAGGTATGACACATTCTAACAAGACGATGTAATGCTGGAAGCTGTCATTTTCCCTATGGGATCCGGTAAGCCATTTTTATTAAGATAGTAAATAAGGGCTTCACAAGGGCTTATTAAGACTGTAGACTTTTTCTGGGCTAAATCGATTCATTATTAACACATATTTAGCCTTGAGGAATCATTTATTCTGGGTATTTTGATATGATTATATCGGCAGGCACTGTTTTTGACACCTTATTCTTTAGGGGCTTTCCCTAATCATAGTCAGAGCCTCATTTTCGCGCCGGTAATGGCGCACTTGTTTTTTGAGGACAGCATGGCATGCAGCTGCATGTGTGTGGAGCTCTGATACATAGAAAAGTCTTTCTGAAGGCATCATTTGGTATCGTATTCCCCTTTGGGCTTGGTTGGGTCTCAGCAAAGCAGATTCCAGGGACTGTAAAGGGGTTAAATATAAAAACGGCTCCGGTTCCGTTATTTTAAGGGTTAAAGCTTCCAAATTTGGTGTGCAATACTTTTAAGGCTTTAAGACACTGTGGTGAAATTTTGGTGAATTTTGAACAATTCCTTCATACTTTTTCGCAATTGCAGTAATAAAGTGTGTTTAGTTTAAAATTTAAAGTGACAGTAACGGTTTTATTTTAAAACGTTTTTTGTGCTTTGTTATCAAGTTTATGCCTGTTTAACATGTCTGAACTACCAGATAGATTGTGTTCTGAATGTGGGGAAATCAAGGTTCCTTCTCATTTAACTATATGTATTTTATGTCATAAAAAATTTAGTAAAAATGATGCCCAAGATGATTCCTCAAGTGAGGGGAGTAAGCATGGTACTGCATCATCCCCTACTTCGTCTACACCAGTCTTGCCCATACAGGAGGCCCCTAGTACATCTAGTGCGCCAATACTCCTTACTATGCAACATTTAACGGCTGTAATGGATAATTCTATCAAAAACATTTTAGCCAATATGCCCACTTATCAGCGAAAGCGCGACTGCTCTGTTTTAGAAAATTCTGTAGAGCATGAGAACGCTGATGATATGGTTTCTGAAGGGCCCCTACACCAGTCTGAGGGGGCCAGGGAGGTTTTGTCTGAGGGAGAAATTTCAGATTCAGGAAACATTTCTCAACAAGCTGAACCTGATGTGATTAATTTTAAATTTAAGTTGGAACATCTCCGCGCTCTGCTTAAGGAGGTGTTATCCAATTTGGATGATTGTGATTATCTGGTCATGCCAGAACCACTATGTAAAATAGAAAAGTTCTTAGAGGCCCCGGGGCCCCCCGAAGCTTTTCCTATATCCAAGCGGGTGGCGTACATTGTTAGTAAAGAATGGGACAGGCCCGGTATACCTTTAGTACCTTCCCCCATATTTATAAAATTGTTTTCCTATAGTCGACCCCAGAAAGGACTGATGGCAGACAGTCCCCAAGGTCGAGGGGGCGGTTTCTACTCTACACAAGCGCGCCACTATACCCATAGAAGATAGTTGTGCTTTCCAAGATCCTATGGATACAAAATTAGAAGGTCTGCTAAAGATGTTTGTTCAGCAAGGTTCCCTTCTACATCCAATTGCATGCATTGTCCCTGTCACTGCAGCCGCGTGTTTCTAGTTTGATGAGCTAGGAAAGGCGATTATTAGTAATTCTTCTGTTTATGAGGAGATTATGGACAGAATTCGTGCTCTTAAATTGGCTAATTCTTTCACCCTAGACGCCACCTTGCAATTGGCTAGGTTAGCGGCGAAAAAATTCTGGGTTTTGCTATTGTGGCGCAGAGCGCTTCGGTTAAAATCTTGGACAGCGGATGCGTCTTCCAAGAACAAATTGCTTGACATTCCTTTCAAGGGGAAAACACTCTTTGGCCCTGACTTGAAAGAGATTATCTCTGATATCACTGGGGGCAAGGGCCACGCCCTTCCTCGGGATAGGTCTTTTCAAGACCAAAAATAAACCTAAGTTTAAGCAGGAAGGTAATACTTCTCAAGCCAATCCAGCCTGGAGACCTATGCAAGGCTGGAACATAGGAAAGCAGGCCAGGAAACCTGCCACTGCTACCAAGACAGCATGAAATGCGGGCCCCCGATCCGGGACCGGATCTGGTGGGGGGCAGACTCTCTCTCTTCGCTCAGGCTGGGGCAAGAGATGTTCTGGATCCTTGGGCGTTAGAAATAGTCTCCCAAGGTTATTCTCTGGAGTTCAAGGGGCTTCCTCCTAGGGGGAGGTTCCACAGGTCTCAGTTGTCTTCAGACCACATAAGAAGACAGGCATTCTTACATTGGGTAAAAGACCTGCTAAAAATGGGAGTGATTCATCCTGTTCCATTAGGAGAACAAGGGATGGGGTTCTACTCCAATCTGTTCATAGTTCCCAAAAAAGAGGGAACGTTCAGACCAATCTTCGATCTCAAGATCTTGAACAAGTTTCTCAAGGTTCCATCGTTCAAGATGGAAACCATTCGAACACTTCTTCCTTCCATCCAGGAAGGTCAATTCATGACCAAGGTGGATTTCAAGGATGCGTATCTACATATTCCTATCCACAAGGAACATTATCGGTTCCTAAGGTTTGCATTCCTGGACAAGCATTTCCAGTTCGTGGCGTTTTCTTTCGGATTAGCCACTGCTCCTAGGTTTTTCTCATAGGTACTAGGGTCCCTTCTGGCGGTGCTAAGACCAAGGGGCATTGCTGTAGTACCTTACTTGGACGACATTCTGATTCGAGCGTCGTCCCTTCCTCAAGTATAGGCTCACACGGACATTGTCCTGGCCTTTCTCAGATCTCACGGATGGAAAGTGAACGTGGAAAAGAGTTCTCTATCTCCGTCAACGAGGGTTCCCTTCTTGGGAACTATAATAGACTCCTTAGAAATGAGGATTTTTCTGACAGAAGCCAGAAAAACAAAACTGCTAGACTCTTGTCGGATACTTCATTCCGTTCCTCTTCCTTCCATAGCGCAGGGCATGGAAGTGATAGGTTTGATGGTAGCGGCACTGGACATAGTTCCTTTTGTGCGCATTCATCTAAGACCATTACAACTGTTCATGCTCAGTCAGTGGAATGGGGACTATTCAGACTTGTCTCCGAAGATACAAGTAAATCAGAGGACCAGAGACTCATTCCGTTGGTGGCTGTCCCTGGACAACCTGTCACAAGGGATGACCTTCTGCAGACCAGAGTGGGTCATTGTCACGACCGACGCCAGTCTGATGGGCTGGGGCGCGGTCTGGGGATCCCTGAAAGCTCAGGGTCTTTGGTCTCGGGTAGACTCTCTTCTACCGATAAATATTCTGGAACTGAGAGCGATATTCAATGCTCTCAAAGCTTGGCCTCAGCTAGCGAGGGCCAAGTTCATACATCAACCATCAGGGGGGAACAAGGAGTTCCCTAGCGATGGAAGAAGTGACCAAAATCATTCTATGGGCGGAGTCTCACTCCTGCCACCTGTCTGCTATCCACATCCCAGGAGTGGAAAATTGGGAAGCGGATTTTCTGAGTCGTCAGACATTGCATCCGGGGGAGTGGGAACTCCATCCGGAAATCTTTGCCCAAGTCACTCAACCGTGGGGCATTCCAGACATGGATCTGATGACCTCTCGTCAGAACTTTAGAGTTCCTTACTACGGGTACAGATCCAGGGATCCCAAGGCGGCTCTAGTGGATGCACTAGTAGCACCTTGGACCTTCAAACTAGCTTATGTGTTCCCGCCGTTTCCTCTCATCCCCAGGCTGGTAGCCAGGATCAATCAGGAGAGGGCGTCGGTGATTTTGATAGCTCCTGCGTGGCCACGCAGGACTTGGTATGCAGATCTGGTGAATACGTCATCGGCTCCACCATGGAAGCTACCTTTGAGACGAGACCTTCTTGTTCTAGGTCCGTTCGACCCACTCCAGCTGACTGCTTGGAGATTGAACGCTTGATCTTATCAAAGCGAGGGTTCTCAGATTCTGTTATTAATACTCTTGTTCAGGCCTGAAAGCCTGTAACCAGAAAAATTACCACATAATTTGGTATATCTGTTGGTGTGAATCTGCAGGATTCCTTTGGGACAAGGTTAAGATTCCTAAGAGTCTATCCTTCCTTCGAGAAGGATTGGAAAAAGGATTATCTGCAAGTTCCTTGATGGGACAGATTTCTGCCTTGTCCGTGTTACTTCACAAAAAGCTGGCAGCTGTGCCAGATGTTCTAGCCTTTGTTCAGGCTCTGGTTAGAATCAAGCCTGTTTACAAAATTTTTGACTCCTACTTGGAGTCTCAACCTAGTTCTTTCAGTTCTTCAGGGGGTTCCGTTTGAACCCTTACATTCCGTTGATATTAAGTTATTATCTTGGAAAGTTTGTTTTTGGTTGCTATTTCTTCTGCTAGAAGAGTTTCAGAATTATCTGCTCTGCAGTGTTCTTCTCCTTATCTGGAGTTCCATGCAGATAAGGTGGTTTTCCGTACTAAACCTGGTTTTCTTCCAAAAGTTGTTTCTAACAAAGACATTAACCAGGAGATAGTTGTACCTTTCTTTGTGTCCTAATCCAGTTTCAAAGAAGGAACGTTTGTTGCACAACTTGAATGTAGTTCGTGCTCTCAAATTTTACTTAGCAGCTACTAAGGATTTCAGACAAACTTTGTCTTTGTTTGTTGTTTATTCTGGTAAACGGAGAGGTCAAAAAGCAACTTCTACCTCTCTCTCCTTCTGGATTAAAAGCATTATCCGATTGGCTTATGAGACTGCCGGACGGCAGCCTCCTGAAAGAATCACAGCTCACTCCACTAGGGCTGTGGCTTCCACATGGGCCTTCAAGAACGAGGCTTCTGTTGATCAGATATGTAGGGCAGCGACTTGGTCTTCACTGCACACTTTTTCCAAATTTTACAAGTTTGATACTTTTGCTTCTTCTGAGGCTATTTTTGGGAGAAGGGTTTTGCAAGCCGTGGTGCCTTCCATTTAGGTGACCTGATTTGCTCCCTCCCTTCATCCGTGTCCTAAAGCTTTGGTATTGGTTCCCACAAGTAAGGATGACGCCGTGGACCGGACACACCTATGTTGGAGAAAACAGAATTTATGTTTACCTGATAAATTTCTTTCTCCAACGGTGTGTCCGGTCCACGGCCCGCCCTGGTTTTTTTAATCAGGTCTGATAATTTATTTTCTTTAACTACAGTCACCACGGTACCATATGGTTTCTCCTATGCAAATATTCCTCCTTAACGTCGGTCGAATGACTGGGGTAGGCGGAGCCTAGGAGGGATCATGTGACCAGCTTTGCTGGGCTCTTTGCCATTTCCTGTTGGGGAGGAGAATATCCCACAAGTAAGGATGACGCCGTGGACCGGACACACCGTTGGAGAAAGAAATTTATCAGGTAAACATAAATTCTGTTTTTTATGACTTCAATCAAAAGTTTGTTATTTTACAATAGCACCGGAGCGTGTTATTACTTCTCTGGCAGAGTTTGAAGAAGAATCTACCAGAGTTTTTTTACTATGATTTTAACCGGAGTAGTTAAGATCATATTGCTGTTCTCGGCCATCTGAGGGAGGTAAAGGCTTCAGATCAGGGGACAGCGGGCAGATGAATCTGCATTGAGGTATGTAGCAGTTTTTATTTTCTGAATGGAATTGATGAAAAAATCCTGCTATACCGTTATAATGACATGTATGTATACACTTCAGTATTCTGGGAATGGTTTTTCACCGGAACTACTCTGTTAAAGGTCACTAATCCTTTTAATAAATATTGTCATGTTAAACGTTTTTGCTGGAATGTAGAATCGTTTAC
The DNA here is from genome assembly GCF_027579735.1 of Bombina bombina. Lineage (NCBI taxonomy): Eukaryota > Metazoa > Chordata > Amphibia > Anura > Bombinatoridae > Bombina > Bombina bombina. The sequence goes on along the minus strand of NC_069501.1, from coordinate 806,645,572 downwards.
ATTGCTGAGGTACTGAGTAAATAAATGTTTGGGCATTATTTTCCACTTGGCAGTTGTCTGTTTTAAATTGTGACAGTTTCGTTTCTCCTCACTGCTGTGTGTGAGAGGGAGGGGCCGTTTTTGGCGCTCTTTTGCTACGCATCAAAAAATTCCAGTCAGCTACTATTATATTTCCTGCATGATCCGGTTCACTGACAGATCTCAGGGGTCTTCAAACTTCTTTGAAGGGAGGTACATTCTCTCAGCAGAGCTGTGAGAATTTTTATTGACTGTGAATAAAAACGTTACTCTATAATTTTTTATATCAAATTTAGTTATTTACTAATGGGAACAAACCTTTGCTAAAAGTTGTGTTATTTTAAGCTTGATGCTATAACTGTTTCAGTTCATTATCTCAACTGTCATTTAATCGTTTAAGTACCTCTTTGAGGCACAGTACGTTTTTGCTAAAAAAGATTATAACCAAGTTGCAAGTTATTGCTAGTGTGTTAAACATGTCTGACTCAGAGATTATCTGTGTCATTTGTTCCAATGCCAAGGTGGAGCCCAATAGAAATTTATGTACTAACTGTATTGATGCTACTTTAAATAAAAGTCAATCTGTACAATGTGAACAAATTTCACCAAACTGCGAGGGGAGAGTTATGCCGACTAACTCGCCTCACGCGGCAGTACCTGCATCTCCCGCCCGGGAGGTGAGTGATATTATGGCGCCTAATACATCTGGGCGGCCATTACAGATAACATTACATGATATGGCTACTGTTATGACTGAAGTTTTGTCTAAATTACCAGAACTAAGAGGCAAGCGTGATCACTCTGGGGTGAGAACAGAGTGCGCTGACAATACTAGGGCCATGTCTGATACTGCGTCACAGCTTGCAGAGCATGAGGACGGAGAGCTTCATTCTGTGGGTGACGGTTCTGATCCAAACAGATTGGATTCAGATATTTCAAATTTTAAATTTAAATTGGAGAACCTCCGTGCATTACTAGGGGAGGTCTTAGCAGCTCTCAATGATTGTAACACCGTTGCAATACCAGAGAAAATGTGTAGGTTGGATAAATACTTTGCGGTACCGGCGAGTACTGACGTTTTTCCTATACCTAAGAGATTAACTGAAATTGTTACTAAGGAGTGGGATAGACCCGGTGTGCCGTTCTCACCCCCTCCAATATTTAGAAAGATGTTTCCAATAGACGCCACTACTCGGGACTTATGGCAAACGGTCCCTAAGGTGGAGGGAGCAGTTTCTACTTTAGCTAAGCGTACCACTATCCCGGTGGAGGATAGCTGTGCTTTTTCAGATCCAATGGATAAAAAATTAGAGGGTTACCTTAAGAAAATGTTTGTTCAACAAGGTTTTATATTGCAACCCCTTGCATGTATCGCGCCGATTACGGCTGCGGCAGCATTTTGGATTGAGTCTCTGGAAGAGAACCTTAGTTCATCTACGCTAGACGACATTATGGACAGGCTTAGAGTCCTTAAACTAGCCAATTCATTCATTTCGGAGGCCGTAGTACATTTAACCAAACTTACGGCTAAGAACTCTGGATTCGCCATACAGGCACGTAGAGCACTGTGGCTAAAATCCTGGTCAGCTGATGTTACTTCTAAGTCTAAATTACTTAATATACCTTTCAAGGGGCAGTCTTTATTTGGGCCCGGGTTGAAAGAAATTATCGCTGACATTACAGGAGGTAAGGGCCACGCCCTACCTCAAGATAAAGCCAAAGCTAAGGCTAGACAGTCTAATTTTCGTCCCTTTCGGAATTTCAAACCTGGAGCAGCGTCAACCTCCGCTGCACCAAAACAGGAAGGAGCTGTTGCTCGTTACAGACAAGGCTGGAAACCTAACCAGTCCTGGAATAAGGGCAAACAGGCCAGGAAACCTGCTACTGCCCCAAAGACAGCATGAACCGAGAGCCCCCGATCCGGGACCGGATCTAGTGGGGGGCAGACTTTCTCTCTTCGCTCAGGCCTGGGCAAGAGATGTTCAGGATCCCTGGGCGCTGGAGATCATATCTCAGGGATACCTTCTAGACTTCAAATTATCTCCCCCAAAAGGGAGATTTCATCTGTCAAGGTTGTCAACAAACCAGATAAAGAAAGAAGCGTTTCTACGCTGTGTACAAGATCTGTTATTAATGGGAGTGATCCATCCAGTTCCGCGGTCGGAACAAGGACAAGGGTTCTACTCAAACCTGTTTGTGGTTCCCAAAAAAGAGGGAACTTTCAGGCCAATCTTAGATTTAAAGATTCTAAACAAATTCCTAAGAGTTCCATCGTTCAAAATGGAAACTATTCGGACAATCTTACCTATGATCCAAAAGGGTCAGTACATGACCACAGTGGATTTAAAAGATGCTTACCTTCACATACCGATTCACAAAGATCATCAACGGTATCTACGGTTTGCCTTCCTAGACAGGCACTACCAGTTTGTAGCTCTTCCATTCGGATTGGCTACGGCCCCAAGAATCTTCACAAAGGTTCTGGGCGCCCTTCTGGCGGTACTAAGACCGCGAGGGATTTCGGTAGCTCCGTACCTAGACGACATTCTAATACAAGCTTCAAGCTTTCAAACTGCCAAGTCTCATACAGAGTTAGTTCTGGCATTTCTAAGGTCGCATGGATGGAAAGTGAACGAAAAGAAAAGTTCTCTTTTTCCTCTCACAAGAGTTCCATTCTTGGGGACTCTTATAGATTCTGTAGAAATGAAGATTTACCTGACAGAAGACAGGTTAACAAGGCTTCAGGATGCATGCCGTGTCCTTCATTCCATTCAACACCCGTCAGTAGCTCAATGCATGGAGGTGATCGGCTTAATGGTAGCGGCAATGGACATAGTACCTTTTGCACGCCTACACCTCAGACCGCTGCAATTGTGCATGCTAAGTCAGTGGAATGGGGATTACTCAGATTTGTCCCCTACCCTGAATCTGAATCAAGAGACCAGAAATTCTCTTCTAGGGTGGCTTTATCGGCCACACCTGTCCAGGGGGATGCCATTCAGCAGGCCAGACTGGACAATCGTAACAACAGACGCCAGCCTGCTAGGTTGGGGCGCTGTCTGGAATTCTCTGAAGACTCAGGGATTATGGAATCAGGAGGAGAGTCTCCTTCCAATAAACATTCTGGAATTGAGGGCAGTTCTCAATGCCCTTCTAGCTTGGCCCCAATTAACAACTCAGGGGTTCATCAGGTTTCAGTCGGACAATATCACGACTGTAGCTTACATCAACCATCAGGGAGGGACAAGAAGCTCCCTAGCAATGATGGAAGTATCAAAGATAATTCGCTGGGCAGAGTCTCACTCTTGCCACCTGTCAGCAATCCACATCCCGGGAGTGGAGAACTGGGAGGCGGATTTCTTGAGTCGCCAGACTTTTCATCCGGGAGAGTGGGAACTTCATCCGGAGATTTTTGCCCAAATACTTCGACGTTGGGGCAAACCAGAGATAGATCTCATGGCGTCTCGCCAGAACGCCAAACTTCCTCACTACGGGTCCAGATCCAGGGATCCGGAAGCGGTTCTGATAGATGCTTTGACAGCACCTTGGAACTTCGGGATGGCTTATGTGTTTCCACCCTTCCCGCTGCTTCCTCGATTGATTGCGAAAATCAAACAAGAGAGAGCATCTGTGATTCTAATAGCGCCTGCATGGCCACGCAGGACTTGGTATGCAGATCTAGTGGACATGTCATCCTGTCCACCTTGGTCTCTACCTCTGAGACAGGACCTTCTGATACAGGGTCCATTCAAACATCAAAATCTAACTTCTCTGAAGCTGACTGCTTGGAAATTGAACGCTTGATTTTATCAAAGCGTGGTTTTTCTGAGTCGGTTATTGATACCCTGATCCAGGCTAGGAAGCCTGTTACTAGAAAGATTTACCATAAAATATGGCGCAAATACCTATACTGGTGCGAATCCAAACGTTACTCCTGGAGTAAGGTTAGGATCCCTAGGATATTGTCTTTTCTACAAGAAGGTTTAGAAAAGGGTTTATCGGCTAGTTCATTAAAGGGACAGATTTCAGCTCTGTCCATCTTGTTACACAGGCGTCTGTCAGAAAATCCAGACGTCCAGGCTTTTTGTCAAGCTTTAGCTAGGATCAAGCCTGTGTTTAAAGCCGTTGCTCCGCCATGGAGTTTAAACTTAGTTCTTAACGTTTTACAAGGTGTTCCATTTGAACCCCTTCATTCCATTGATATAAAATTGTTATCTTGGAAAGTTCTGTTTTTAATGGCTATTTCCTCGGCTCGAAGAGTCTCTGAGTTATCAGCATTACATTGTGATTCTCCTTATCTGATTTTTCACTCAGATAAAGTAGTTCTGCGTACTAAACCTGGGTTCTTACCTAAGGTAGTTACTAACAGGAATATCAATCAAGAGATTGTTGTTCCATCCTTGTGTCCAAATCCTTCTTCAAAGAAGGAACGTCTTCTACACAATCTGGATGTAGTTCGTGCCCTCAAGTTCTACTTGCAGGCAACTAAAGATTTTCGCCAAACTTCTTCCCTGTTTGTCGTTTATTCTGGACAGAGGAGAGGTCAAAAAGCTTCTGCTACCTCTCTCTCTTTCTGGCTTCGTAGCATAATACGTTTAGCCTATGAGACTGCTGGACAGCAGCCTCCTGAAAGAATTACAGCTCACTCCACTAGAGCTGTGGCTTCCACTTGGGCCTTTAAGAATGAGGCCTCTGTTGAACAGATTTGCAAGGCTGCAACTTGGTCTTCGCTTCATACTTTTTCCAAATTTTACAAATTTGACACTTTTGCTTCTTCGGAGGCTATTTTTGGGAGAAAGGTTCTTCAGGCAGTGGTTCCTTCCGTATAATGAGCCTGCCTATCCCTCCCGTCATCCGTGTACTTTTGCTTTGGTATTGGTATCCCAGAAGTAATGATGACCCGTGGACTGATCGCACATAACAGAAGAAAACATAATTTATGCTTACCTTATAAATTCCTTTCTTCTGTTGTGCGATCAGTCCACGGCCCGCCCTGTTTTTTAAGGCAGGTAAATATTTTTTAAATTATACTCCAGTCACCACTTCACCCTTGGTTACTCCTTTCTCGTTGATTCTTGGTCGAATGACTGGGACTGACGTAGAGGGGAGGAGCTATATCAGCTCTGCTGGGTGAATCCTCTTGCATTTCCTGTTGGGGAGGAGTTATATCCCAGAAGTAATGATGACCCGTGGACTGATCGCACAACAGAAGAAAGGAATTTATCAGGTAAGCATAAATTATGTTTTTTGGTCATCTAACAATAGTTTGTTACTACTTATTATAGTTGCATGTTTTAATATGCTTCATTGCCCCTTCTACCTGAGTAGCATCTACTTTACATTCTGACACATTCAGTGGTATAGATATCTCTTTTTGCTGCCTAAAGGTTGTGTTATTTTTATTTTACATGTTATATGTTCTCATTATTTACGGCTGTATGTATATCATCCCTAGTTTCTCTATGGTTAAGCCCACATTATTATTAATACACATTGTTTGTTCCGGTTGAGCCTCTCTCCTCCCTTTCCCGCTGGTACCTGTTACCTGCGGGTCATATCCCTCTTCCTTTTTCCTGCATTGCCGATAGGTGGCACTCCCCTAGGAGAGGAGCTCACCCAGAGGTCCCCCAGGCCCTAAATGATCTAATATCCCCCCTCCACACTATACAACTTTGTAGAGTCCAATTTGCCACTCTCGAACTACACTCATGGTTCTAGCTTGTATATATCTGTTCTCAGGCTCCCTCTATAGGTGTATAATGGATTGGATGAGTATGGTCATGTCTATATTAAGTAATTATCCCTTAGTCTCAAATAAACTTGCTCCTGGTGCTGACACTCTGGCCGGCTCCGCCCTCCATCCCCCCCCCTCCACCCTCCCCCCTATTACATTTTGAGCGGCTCTTGCCCGCTGCATCCCCCTCCCCATAAATCTATAGAGTTACCTCCTCCCTAGTCTTACTCTTATCTAAATAGATACCTTACTCATTTCTGTATATAGCTAGGAGAGGACCTTTTCTGCGTATTCCATGTTTAGGATACTCTAGAACAAAACTGAAGTCCTTCTATGCGATAGCCCACATTTTCTGGTAATGTTTGAGATACTAGAATGCAATACTCTCCCAATTATGCTGTGTATACATTGACTTGTAAATGCTTTGGGACATATCCTATATTTTGTTTTTTGTATTTTGTATTTGTTTACGACTTCAATAAAAAATTATTAAAAAAAAAATAAATCTAAAATTACAGATAAAAATTAACGTAATTATCCACAATAAAAAATGTAAAACCTAAACTAATACCCCCAAAATAAAAAAAAACTAATCTAACATTAAACTACCAATAGCCCTTAAAAGGGCTTTTTGTAAGAGTTAAACAGCTCTTTTACCTAAAAAAAAAACCTACAAAGTACACCCTAACAGTTAAAACACCCCAAAATAAAAAACCTAAGTCTAAAAAAACCTAAGCTACCCATTGCCCCTAAAGGGGCATTTGTATGGGCATTTCCCTTAAAAGGGCAATCGGCTCTTTTGCTGCCCATCAAAATGAAAAAGCCCTAATCTGAAAAACCCCCCCACTAACACTAAACTACCAATAGTCCATAAAAGGGCTTTTTGTAGGGCATTGCCCTAAAGTGATCAGCTCCTAACCTAAATAAAGTACTAATTACCCCCTAAAAGTACCCCCCCAACCCACACAACCACCCAAAATAAAAAAAACCTAAGTCTAAAAAAACCAAGCTACCCATTGCCCATTAAAAAATAAAAAAATCCCTAATCTTAAAAAAACAAAAAACACCCAACCCCCCCCCCCAAAAAAAAATACTTAAGTCTAACCCCGAAATAGGTACTCACAGTTCCGGCGGTGAAGGTCTTCTTCCAGGCGGCTCCAACTTCATCCTGCGCGGTGACATCTTCTATCTTTATCCGGAGAGAAGGCGGCGTGGAGTGGAGGTAACCGCGGAGCATAACTGGCGATCGTGGAGCAAGACAGGCATGGAGGTTTAGTCTTCATGCGGTCGCCACCGCACACTGAAGATTAAATGCTAGGTACCCCATTTATATTGGGGTACCTTGCATTCCTATTAGCTGAAATTTTTAAAGTAGCCAATAGGATGAGAGCTACTGAAATTCTATTGGCTGATTTGAACAGCCAATAGGATTTCAGTAGCTCTTATCCTATTGGCTGATTTCAAAATTTCGGCCAATAGGAATGCAAGGTACCTAAATGGGGTACCTTGCATTCAATATTCAGTATGTGGCGGCGAACCGCATGATGAGGATCCTCCACGCCGGTCCTGCTCCGCGGTCAACTCCGCGCCGCCTTCGCTACGGATGAATATAGATGATGTCCCTGTGCTGGTGCTTGTTTTTTAAGATTTTATTAATGGGCAGCAAAAGAGCTGATTGCCCATACAGTTTATTTTTTTCCAGTAATTATAAACAGACTGCCCTCTGGGCAGGCTTATCGCATAGTATTCAATAAAGTGCTTTTTGTTATCTTCCAGTTATCTCACTTTTTACCACCTCACTGTTCGTTAAATGAAGCCGTCCCAATTGCGGTACCCGGTCTGGGTGAGTTGTGACTCGTAGTGGTTGCTGCAGCTCACAATAAAGAGGTGCAGCTCCTGAGCTTGTCCAAGTGGTGTTTGGTGTTTGAGGTCTGAAATCGAAATTCTCGATTAAGGATGTTTACCCAAAAATGAGGGTTATAACCGGAAACACAGGACTTCCCTCTGTGAATAGGTGAGCGGGTCGAAGCCGGCCTTTAAATTCTCAGATAAATGTGACAGATGGTAAGGAGGCCTTGATTGGACCCGGTTCTCTTGCCTTTTGCTGAAAGAAATATGCCATTCTGGGAAACAGACACATCACGTCTTAATTGGGCCCACATCTACAAACAGGAGGTTGAAGATCCCGCTCTGTGAAAGAAAGATAAAACGAGGTATGCACCACTCCGCTAAAATTTTAGCCAATATTAAAGGGACAGTCAAGTTCAAAATAAACTTTCACGATTCAAATAGGGCATGCCATTTTAAACAACTTTCCAATTTACTTTTATCACCAATTTTACTTTGTTCTTTTGGTATTCTTAGTTGAAAGCTAAACCTAGGAGGTTCATATACTAATTTCTTAGACCTTTAAAGGGACAGTCAACACCAGAATTTTTATTGTTTAAAAAGATAGATTATCCCTTTTATTACCTATTACCTAGTTTTGCATAACCAACATAAATACACTTTTTACCTCTGCGATTACCTTGTATCTAAGCCTCTGCAAACTGCCCCCTTATTTCAGTTCTTTTGACAGACATCCATTTTATCGAATGAGAGCTGTCTCACTGGAACTCCACGTGCGTGAGCACAGTGTTATCTATATGAGACACACAAACTAACACCCTTTAGTGGTAACAAACTGTCAAAATGCCCTGAGAGAAGAAGCGGCCTTCAAGGCCTTATAGATTAGCATATGAACCTCCTAGGTTTAGCTTTCAACTAAGAATACCAAAGAAGCAACATTGGTGATAAAAGTAAATTGGAAAATTGTTTAAAATTACATTCTCTGGGGGCGGAGCCTGGCCACGCAGGAACATGGCCGCATAAACCCTGGCTCCTAAGCCCCACACTAGGTGCTTTATATTATTTGGGGGGAGAAACTGCCCAAAAATAGCTCTCATCCTAAGCATTACCCAGCGGGAGCACCCGGCATAAAAAAAAAGAGCAACAGGGGCCGCATAGCTGTCTAGTGAGACTGACTTTCACTACGTCTTGCCCGCTCACCTCGGGCCTAGTGATCACACGAGCATTGCATTACCTGGTCTCGGCGAGACTCACGCGACTTGCGGGGACTCAGAGGAAGAAGAGGCTCAGAGTCGGGAACATCAGCCGCACCGAGTGGAAGGCAGATTCTACATACGCTGACTCCAACAAACAGCGTGACAGCCTTCCGTAACCACATACCGCCATCGGGCCTGCAGCCCTGAGACAGCATCTGAGAGACAGCGGATCCTTAGCGAGCGGAGCGATTGAAAGCATAGCAGCGGTAGCTCGCTCTTGACCTACAGCAGGTAACAACTGCGTACAAGGGGCCTATTCCCTAGGGGGAAAATAATAAAAGGCAGAAACACATTCGCCTTTAAAGCTATAGACTTGCATGACCTGGCCTAGATATCGCCCGTGAAGGTCCCTGCTACACTTCCTTTTATCTTATGCGACACCCCGCACAAGAGGAATCTTAAAACTTAAAGTATAATAAAAAAAACACAAAAGGAGAGAAAAAAAAGAAAAAGAGACATTTTTGCTTATCAAGCAATAACTTTTACAATAAGCCTGACACAGTCTGAGGTGGTCAAAATAGATTATCCTTCTTGCCAACCAGTAACATAAGGGGCCTGTTTTTGGTTGGGGATTCCTGACGCTGCCCCTTAACAGTTAAACGCTTTAAGAACCTGCAGGTGGACACAACTGGGAGAGACACCTCTTTTTCTTTCTGCCAAGCATGTCAAACAGGAAAAATACTAAGGGGGACAAAGGCCTGAAAAGTGGTAATCTCAGTAACTCAAGATGGTTAATTCAGGACCTGATATAAGTGGCCTGGAAGCTATTGCCCCTGACCCAGCATCTGACCAGGCGGACTCTAACCCTGGAACAACGACCAGAGAACCTCTAACCAGAAATGACCTTAGTGTAATTTCCTCTAAAGCAGACATCAATGCTGTTTTGACTGAAATGAGGTCCTTGTTTGGGGACATGAAGAAAGATTTTCACCAGATAAATCAACAAGTGCAGACACTTGAAAAGCAGCAGGAGACACTACAAGCCCAAGTGACTTCTAACTCTCAACACATCTATGAACAGGGAGAGGACATACAGTTTCTGTTGTCCAGGGTGGAGGACCTGGACAACAGAGGGAGAAGGAACAACTTGCGAATCCGAGGCGTTCCAGAAACAGTCAGCAATGTTGACTTGGAGGGTTACCTGCAGGACCTATTCTGTACCATAAAGGGCACGCCAAGCTCAATAGACATCCCACTTGAGAGAGATCATCGAGCCCTTCGCCCAAAACCTTCCCCAAAGGCGCCCCCAAGAGACATTATCATCAAATTCCTCAGCTATAAGGATAAGGACGCAATCTCACAAAAAGCAAGAGCCATCAAGGACCTCACCCATGCAGGAATCCCCATACAGGTCTTCTCAGATTTGAGCCAGATTACACTCCAGAAGAGGAGGGAACTCCGGTTTGTCACCAGTCAACTTCAGGCCCACAAGATCCAGTACAAATGGGGTTTCCCAGTATCAATAATTGGCAAACAAGCTGTATATAGATCACAAATGGACCTGGGGGACTTTTGTAAAACCCTGGGGATTGATATCCCACTACCTAACGACGAGATGGACCCACCACAGAACCAGAACAGCCAAGAAACTGTTTCTGACAGATAAACTGTATGAGAACAATTATAGGCTTTAGAAAGTTCTTTGGGTACTGCAGGAGGCTACCCTTGTGAACCTGTGAAGAACCAGATAAGTGCAATGTTTCTGTTCTCCTTCATATTGTATTGTTGTGTTGCCCTGTTCCTTTTTCCCCCCCCTACCCTTAAAACATGTCAGTTTATTTATGGTAACGGAAAGGACTCCTAAATTAGAAGATGGTTTGATTGGGCCGAGGACCACAACACTAGGGATAGCATTGTTTAGTGCCACTGGGAGGTTAGGGTTCCCATTCACACAAGCTTGGCATTACAATAGGAGATATTTCAGAGCAGGTTAGCAAACGGTTCCTTTCACGAAGCCATTGGCCACAACTCTCTTATCCTCCAATTACATAAGGGGGGACCTAGAACGGGTTAGGTATTAGCTAGAAAACATGTTAGAGAGTCCCCCCCCTAGAAACATGCACCTCCCCTCGGAGGAATTGTTGGCTATAGGCTACACTGGGCACCTCTTAGTTGTGGACACCAGGCTGATTTTGAAGAACTAACTGGTAAAATAGCACTAAAACCACCCTTACCAACTAACACCTTCATTAGTTTTTGGGGCTGAGAGCCCCCAGCTGACATTACACCCCGGGTTTGAATATGTTTACTTAATAAATTAAATGATACTGTTGTTGTTTCATTCTCTCCGTTGTGTTTAATGCATTGAGTTTAAATGTAATGAATATAAGAATTGTAACATTGGGAAATGACTCTAATCTTTTCTGAAGCTCAGGAACGGGTGTTTATCCCGACTTCCGAATAGATTGGGCAGTTCCGATATTCTCCTCATAAATACACTTTTTGATTATTTGTAGCACCTGGTGTGGGGATACTGATCCCACATATACACACCTTCTTTACTTTTCTACTCTGCTGACTCATTAGTTAGCTACTACTAGATAGGGTCTCATTAATTGTTGACCATAACAAAATCTGCATTTATATACTGAAGACCTTATCTACTTCTCTCCCACTCAGGGACACTTTACTCCGGGACTAGAACTCTAGTCCTTACCCTCTATCCCTTTTTTTCTGTCTTCTTTCCCTCCTCCCTCTCCCCCCCCCCCTTCTTTTTTTTTTTCCCCTTTTCTGTCCTTCCTCCCTTCCACAATGCCTACTGACAAAACACACTATTTATCACTGATGACCATTAATGCGAAAGGATTGAATATCCCTCAAAAAAGAACACACTTAATTAGGGACGCCATTAGAACACATTGCGACGTGCTGTTCATTCAGGAGACACACTTTCGGAGGGGCAAAGAGCTGACATGGACTTCCCCCAAATTCCCGACCTCCTATTTTGCTTCAGGGCCTACAAAGAAAAATGGGGTGGGCGTTATGTTTAAACACTCATCCCCATTTGTCCTTACTCACCTTGAGAGGGACCCAGACGGACGGTATTTGATTTTGGTGGGCACTCTGTTCAACAGGGTGGTCACCTTTGCTAATGCCTATTTCCCAAATCAGCGACAGAACAAATTTATGTCAACCCTCACCAACAAAATTCTAGAACTGCGTAAAGGGGCACTTATCTTGGGAGGGGACTTTAATCTTCCCTTAGACCCCATATTGGATACATCCAGAGCGCTGACTTCCATTCCAAAAAGAGTCATCAGACAATGCAACGCCAGGCTTGAGGAGCTGGCAGTCCATGACACATGGCGTATTTTGCACCCTCTTAGACGAGACTACACCTTTTTTTCGCACCCTCACGACATTTTCACTAGAATTGACTATTTTTTCATTGACCAGACTACATTGGCGGGAGTCACGAATTCCCAGATACACCCGATGACGTGGTCTGACCACGCACCAGTAACTTGTAAACTAAAATGGCCCACGAGGCCAGATAGCCCATTTATCTGGAGATTCGATGACTTCATGTTCAATAACCAAGCCATCAAAACAAGTATTGAGAACACACTGACTGAATACTTTCAATGCAATGAAAACGGGGAGGTGTCAGATCAAGTAGTCTGGGAAGCGCACAAATGTGTGCTTAGGGGGGAGTTAATTAAACAGAAGGCTCTTCAATTAAAACAGAACAGGTTAAGATACACATCACTCATCTCTAAGATAAGGGAACTAGAAACTAAACATAAGAAAAAGCCCACAAACACACAGGTTCAACTAGAACTTCAACAGCTCAGGAAGCAAGTGCAGGACATACATTCTGCTGATCATCAGAAAATGGCTTTAAAATTACAACAGAAATATTTTGAATATGGGGACAAGCCAGGTAGATTGCTCGCGAGAGCTTTAAAACGGAAGCAATTAAAATCACATGTCCATTCTATGCTAAATCAACATAACCAGACATGCACAGACAGCCCATCTATAGCAGAGGTACTGAGATCATACTACCAATCCCTCTACAATTTGCACGACATAGGTGGGTCTCCCTTGAGGACAAACAAAAAACAAACATGAAAGAGATTGATCAATACTTAAACTCTTTGGTTCTCCCTAAACTGACCGATGCAGAGAAAGAGGGTCTAGAAACAGACATATCAGTGGAAGAAGTGACTAAAACTATAGATAGCCTACCGTCGGGCAAAAGACCGGGCCCTGACGGTTTCAGCGCTAAATATTACAAATTATTTAAAGATATTCTATCACCGCGCTTGACATCCCTATTTAACTCTATAGGATGGACTCAGGGATTCCCACCCTCTATGCTCCTGGCGCATGTCACCACTATTCCCAAACCGGGCAAGACACCGGACCGCCCGGAGAATTTTAGGCCCATATCCCTTCTGAACGTGGATCTAAAGATCTTCGCAAAAATCCTCGCCACGCGATTGAATAATTATCTCCCGCAACTAATTTCTCCCGATCAAGTGGGATTTGTCCCAGGCCGAGAGGCTAGGGACAATACCATAAAGGCTGCCTTACTGGTCAACCATGTACAGCAAAACAATATTCCATCCATACTTGTTTCCACAGACGCCGAGAAGGCCTTTGACAGGGTCAATTGGGCCTTTCTCAAAGCTGTCTTATCAAAAATGAATTTTCGCCACTCCTTCATACATAGGGTCTTCTCCCTCTACACAGAACCCACAGCGCAGGTTAAGGTAAACAACTTATTGTCTGACCCCTTTAGGATATCAAACGGCACTAGACAGGGGTGTCCCCTGTCGCCGCTGCTGTTTGCCCTCACGATAGAAACGTTAGCACAGAAAATACGGGATAACCAAAAAATTGAGGGGATAAAAATAGGCCCCCATGAACATAAGCTGTCATTTTATGCTGACGATATCCTCCTCTCAGTGACAAAACCCCTGGTCTCGCTTCCTGAAATTCTCAGGGAGTTTGAGGACTATGGCAGGGTATCCAATTTTCACTTAAATCAAACAAAATCTGAAATATTGAATATAAACCTACCGCAAACAGGACTCTCTCACACATATGGTGGAACTGTCCACTGATTGAGGTTTACTGGAGGAACATTCTAGACAGGATAGATAATAATTTACAGATCAAACTAAACAGGAGCCCTAATCTATTACTATTTCATAACCTCCCCAAGATTGCTGACAAACCCAAGAGGCAACTCTTGTATATATTGCTCAATAGCGCTAAAGCCCTAATCCCTAAAAATTGGAAAACAACAAACATACCCTCTATCTCAGATTGGACAATTTGGGTAAATAGGAACCTACAGCTGGAACGCTATAGGTACTGGAGAGAAGACAGAATCGAAATACATGAGTATATGCTGGAGTTGTGGAAACCCATGAATACTTGAACACATAGGCATAACGTATGTGGTCTATCAATGAACCTTGTCCCATACCATCTATCCCTCCCTTACTTTTCCTTCTTCCCTCTCCACTCCCCCCCTTTTTTTTTTTTTTTTTTTTTTTTTTTTTTCTCTCCCTTTCTCTCTTCTCTTCTTTTCCTCTAATGATTTTATTTAATCAATAACTTACATACCCTGGTGTGCGCTATAACACCAGTAGCATAAGTCAAATTAATTTCTGTTGATATTGACAATGTTTAGTAAAAGACCTGGAAATTATACTGGAAAAAAGGCAACAACATGTACACCTTTACTGCTGTGTGAACGGTGGTGGGCTCACATTGTAACAAGAGCCAAGTCTGTTATATATATATTTTTTGTGTTAATAAAGATTTCAAAACTTAAAAAAAAAAAAAAAAAAAAAAAACCTACCGCAAACAGTCCTGTGCCAAATCCCAGAAATCTGTAAATTACGTATTAAAACTAATACACTCAAATATTTGGGGATTCAATTGACACCAAAAATAAATAACCTTTATGAGGCCAACTACACACACTTATTCACATCAATCTCAGGAGATCTTTCTTCATGGAAAAATAAAAGACTCTCCTGGCTGGGCAGGATAGGAGCCGTCAAAATGAATATTCTCCCCCGAATTTTATATTATTTACAAACTCTCCCCATCCCATTTCCCGCCCAGTATCTACTAAAGCTTCAGGGACTCATGGAAGATTACATCTGGGGGGGAACAAGACCCCGCGTCGCAAAAAAGACTCTTTACTTGCCCAAGGACAAGGGAGGGTTGGGTATTCCAAACCTCTTGCTCTACAAGAAGGCCCTTCAACACCAAGTGGAGTTCAGTGTCAACCCTCAGGACAAAACATGGGTCCAGGTGGGTAACTCTATCTTGGGAACACAGAACATAGGCTTGTTAGGTTGGATCTCCAACAAAAATAGACCTAACATAATCTATCAATACCCCCTTATAAGGGAATTTTTCCAACAATGGGACAAAACACTTGCTGAACACCCACATTTCTCTACTAGCCCTTCCCCACTAATGCCATTCATACACAACCCTGACATTTTATTTACTAACGCTCACCAGACGAACTTGAACAAAGCTCAAATAGACCAAACAATGTTTCACAGGCTTTTGACAAACAAGAAACTTAAGACCCTTGAGGAACTGAACAACTCAGGTATAAATATTTCTTGGTATTTTCACACACAGTTGCAACACTACCTTTCGACACATGCAAAGGCAGAGAACATAACCGGACAACTCACCCTTCTGGAGACACTTTGCCTATTGCCCCGCACTCCAAAGCACTTAATCTCAATTATGTACAAACTTTTAACATCCCATAAAGAAACCCACGCACCTACATTTATAAGACAGTGGCATCACGAGCTAGACCAGACCCTTACCGAAGCAGAATGGCAGAAAATATTCAGCAATCATAAAAAGGCATCCATATCCGCAAGGATTTTGGAATCCAATTACAAGTATCTGTCACGCTGGTATTTAACACCTGTCAGAATTAAAAAAATTTATAAGAAAACGGATGGGAGGTGCTGGAGAGGATGCAGGGAACCCGGTACGATTCTACACGTCAGGTGGACTTGCGATTTGATAAAGCCATTCTGGCAAACTATATTAGATGTTATAGACTCTAAACTTAACCTTACCCTAAGCAGGAATCCTACCCTACTGCTTTTCCATGGCCTACCTAAGCCAGTTGAAAAACCCAAAAAACATTTGCTTTTTCTCATGCTCAATGCTGCTAAGTCACTGATCCCAAAAAATTGGAAATCTGCCAACGTCCCTGAGATATCTGACTGGGAAAGTCAGGTAGATAAATACTTATCTCTAGAAAGATATCGGTACTTCAGAGATGATAAGCTAGAGATTTATGGATACATGACGGAATACTGGAGACCTCTCACAAGAGGGTAGTTGGTGCTTTTTACCTTTACCAAACCTATATGTCGCACACCTGCCCTGTTCTCTTCCCCTTCTGCACAAGACTGAGACGTTTCCCTCCCCCCTCCACCCCCCCCTTTTTTTTTTTTTTTTTCTCTCTCTGTTTCTTCTCCTTCTTTTTCTATCTATAATTACAGCTGCCATACGTCGATGGTTTTGATGTATGTCAATATTAAAGTTTCTCGGGGTGTACACTATAACACCCATAATTGCCATAGTTTGATGGGTTTATGGTTTAGTATTAGGAACAGAAGTCACTACGCATATGTCTGCAAAATAACTTAAAGGGAATTAATGGACGGTATGATTATGCACTGTTAAGTTGAATCCATAAATTATAATCCTTGTATAATTTTAATGACTCTGTACTTCTGATATTTTTGTATTGTTTTTGAATAACCCAATAAAGCTTTTGAAAAAAAAAAAAAAAAAATTACATTCTCTATCTGAATCATGAAAGTTTATTTTGGACTAGACTGTCCCTTTAAAAGCCGCCTCAAATCTGAATGAGTTTTTCACCACTAGAGGGTGTTAGTTCATGTGTTTCATATAGATAACATTGAACTCACGCACGTGAAGTTACCTAGGAGTGAGCACTGATTAGCTAAAATGCAAGTCTGTCAAAAGAACTGAAATAAGGGGGCAGTTTGCAGAGGCATAGATACAATTTAATTACAGAGATAAAACATGTATTAATATACCTGTGTTGATTATGCAAAACTGGGGAATGGATAATAAAGGGATTACCGGATTTTTAAACATCAAAAAATCTGTTGTTGACTGTCCCTTTAAGCTAAAATTAGCTAATGTTAAAATTGTTAAATTATTAATGCACTAATTATCATTAAATACATTTATGTCAAATTATGCAATTCATTTTTGCTTTGGATTGTAGAAAATTAGATAATGTTAGCAAATATTACACAGCCCCCACAAATTTTCTATTGAGAGCGCCGACTCTTTACATGTTACATTATTGCAAGCCCTTGAAAGACTTTTATTGGACTTTTATGTATTTTTTATTTTTTTTAACAAAATTCTATTTAGGTTGCTTACTTTCAAAACGATTTTATTCATGGCCTTGTGTACAGCCAAACATGTCTCAGATCTAGTAGCTGTGTTCAATGATTATTGCTTTCTTATTTTTCTATAGGGTACAACATTAAAAAAATGAACATGGTGTGTTTTTACGTGTGTTCTACCTTAGGAGTTAGAAAAGCTGTGTAAAGTCACTGGTATTTCAATTTGCATTTTTATCAATGATTTTGAAATCAGGATTAAGGGCAATTATTTGAATTTGTTCCGATTGGTACGTATATACACCATTTTGCTCTAACTAGTGTCTGTTCAGGCTTCATGTAGACTATCTAAAATATTAATTTAAATTGTAACCGTATATGTAAATTACTAAGAAAATGATAATGCTTGCATTTTTTAGCCTTCATAATGATACCGGAATTTGAGATTGCAATTCTTTCTTGGCCAGTTGAACCTCTCATGGCTTATAAGCTCTTGAAGTAGACTTCATTATTTATACTAAAGGCTTGTTCCTCCTGGGTTCTAGCTTCATGAAGCAGTAGATACAAGGCATATGCAAGGCAGCCACGTCCTTGTATCCCTTTCATAGACTGTTCCCAAAATTGAGGTGCTTGTTTCCTTACAAGCAGCATAAGTCTCCATATACTTACTAGCTTAGTTACAAAATGAAGCTGTCATGAATGGTGCATTTGGTGGGGATGACGAGGAGTCCCTGGGAACACCTGATAGGTTTCAACCTAGCTCTGGATAGCATTTATTGGAGCATGATAAAAATACAATTGCTTTTAATATGAAGAAATGTTGTAATTATGTAGTTTATTTGATATATTTAGCATATTACGGTATAAAAGAATGACCTGAAAAAAAAATCATATAACTTCTTGATTGAATGGAGTCATGTGCATATTTATGTCTGTTTGTTAAGCTATATTTATGTATAGTCTGTGTGCTTCTATGAAGCTTTCTTCCCTCTGATTCCTCTTTACATTTTAATTTTTGCATCATGCACCCGGGCATAAGAAGTTAGATACTGGTAATGGCAGAATGTGAGTGGGCCTGTGGGTGTTGGGTGGTCATTGGTTGGGTTTCATCAATACGAAGTGTCTCTGAGAGAAACTGAAATGCATTAGAGGAACAGAGCTCCAAATTTGAAATTAACCTACTAGATGCTTAGGAGCTTTATTGTATCAATTATTTACAAATTACAGCCCTACTTCTTTCTTTAACTTACCTCATATTAACCTATATTGCTTCAAACCTGAGGTCATATACTTTACTTAGTTTACAGGAAATGTATCACTACATACTGTAATTATTACCTATTTTGTTCTCTCTTTTTTTTCTATGCTAGAAATCTCATGTTTGGAGTAGTAAAATTAATGGATTTTGTCGGACAACTAAATGGCAAGTTTTATTATACAGACTGTCTCTTTTTTGGAGCCATCATCTCTGCTACAGATCCAGGTACTTCAGTCCATAATACTGTAAGGATTTTTTTTTATGTGAAGAAATATGGTACAATCATTTAGAATGAAATTGGATCAGAAGGAATGGAAAACAATAAAGAGTTAAAATAAGCAGAGCTATATAATGGTACCTAAATGTATTTCTACAAGGTCAGCGCTGGCTACGTTCAATTATTAAACAAATTTGTGTAAATGTGTTAAATCATTTTAAAGACTATTAAAACTGAGTGTCTTATGATACTTATTTTAAATCAATCAAATCAATATTTCTTTCATACTGGTGCGGAGAGTCCACAATCCATTACTCCTAGCAAGCACTCTTCCCTACCACTAAGAGGAGGTAAAAATCTCCAAACCCAAAGAGATCTATAAAACGCCTCCCACCTCACTCATACCCCAGTCTTGTTTTTGCCTCCACTGGAGGTGGTAAAGAATGAAGCTGTGCATCAGATTCTTCAGTGAGAGGGGTTCTCAGATCGAATTGAGGCCCATTTCCCCATTAGAGTACAGTTGCTTGTTGGAGGTATGTATCTGGAGTATTGGTAGTGGCATATATTTCACCCACTGGGATTTAGTCATAAACATTGCAGGGACTTATGTTTTGGCCTCTGCTTGTTGGTTCGTCAATATTTACTTCTATTTCAGTTCCTCTGCTGTTTCAGCGCAGGTTTTGGCTTAATACTGGTTTCCTCCAGTGGCAGATTGCCCATGGGTAAGTACTATATTTTGTTTAATTATTTGCCACTCTATAAGCCGTTTAGGTTATCATTATATATATATTTATTATATATTTATATAGCCGTGGGATAGTTATGTATATGTTTTTTTAGGTAATTCCCCTTTAAAATAACATTTTCATTTTTATTTGCATCACACGGGCCTGCGTGCATCGGCGTTGATGTGCAGACTTTTTGTTGTCTTCTTTTCTATATATGACGTCAGTGACGCGTGCTTCAATTTTCAAGTGTGCTGTCTGGATGAAAGGTGTTCTGTCTATTGCATTCGTGATCTATATGTTTATAACAGTTACTTTCAGAATACCTATCTTCCATAGATTTTTTAATGGGGATATTATCATTTAACTTTGATTGTTTTTTTTTTTTCTGTATTTAACGAATTCTTGTTTTTTTTGCAGTTATGCAACCTTGTGATTCTGCCCCTTTTTCTCTTGTAAGGTGTATCCAGTCCACGGATCATCCATTACTTGTGGGATATTCTCATTCCCAACAGGAAGTTGCAAGAGGAAACCCACAGCAGAGCTGCAATATAGCTCCTCCCCTAACTGTCATAGCCAGTCATTCTCTTGCAACTCTCAACAAGCAAGGACGTTGTAGGAGAGAGTGGTTAAATATAGCTAGTTTATTTTCTTCAATCAAAAGTTTGTTATTTTTAAATAGTACCGGAGTTGTGCTATTTTTATCTCAGGCAGTAAATAGAAGAAGAATCTGCCTGAGGTTTCTATGATCTTAGCCGGTTGTAACTAAGATCCATTGCTGTTCTTACATATGTCTGAGGGGATTACACAGATGAGGTAAAACTTCAGCAAGAGAATGGCGTGCAGTTTAATCTGCTATCAGGTATGTGCAGTTATAATTTTTTCTAGAGATGGAAAATACTAGAAAATGCTGCTGATACCGGATTAATGTAAGTTAAGCCTGAATACAGTGATTTAATAACGACTGGTATTATTCTTACTCCCAGGGGTAATACCCTTATGATATTGCAATATAAAACGTTTGCTGGCATGTTTAATCGTTTTTATATATGCTTTGGTGATAAAACTTTATTGGGGCCTAGTTTTTTCCACATGGCTGGCTTAAATTTTGCCTAGAAACAGTTTCCTGAGGCTTTCCACTGTGTTACTATGAGTGGGAGGGGCCTATTTTAAAGTTTTTTTTGTTCAGTTAAAATTACAAACTAAGACATCCAGATTCCCTCAAAGGCCCTCTGAATGCTATAGGACATCTCTAAAGGGCCCAAAGGCTTTCCAAAGTCGTTTATTGGGGAAGGAAGGGCTACAGCTTGCTGTGGCAGTTGGTTGTGACTGTTAAAAAAAACGTTTATTTCGTTTTTTTTATCCGTTTTTTGAACTAAAGGGGTTAATCATCCATTTGCAAGTGGGTGCAATGCTCTGCTAGCCTATTACATACACTGTAAAAATTTCGTTTGATTTACTGCATTTTTTCACTGTTTTTCACTGTTTTTCAAATTCTGACAAAATTTGTTTCTCTTAAAGGCACAGTACCGTTTTTTATATTTGCTTGTTAACTTGATTTAAAGTGTTTTCCAAGCTTGCTAGTTTCATTGCTAGTCTGTATAAACATGTCTGACATAGAAGAAACTCCTTGGTCATTATGTTTAAAAGCCATGGTGGAACCCCCTCTTAGAATGTGTACCAAATGTACTGATTTCATTTTAGGCAATAAAGATAATTTTCTGTCTTTTAAAAAATGTTATCACCAGAGGAATCTGACGAGGGGGAAGTTATGCCGACTAACTTTCCCCACGTGTCAGACACTTTGACTCCCGCTTTAGGGACTCACGCTCAAATGGCGCCAAGTACATCTAGGGCGCCCATAGCGTTTACTTTACAAGACACGGCGGCAGTCATGGATAATACACTGTCAGCGGTATTAGCCAGACTACCTGAACTTAGAGGTAAGCGAGATAGCTCTGGGGTGAGACAAAATGCAGAGCATACTGACGCTTTAAGAACCATGTCTGATACTGCCTCACAATATGCAGAAGCTGAGGAAAGAGAGCTTCAGTCAGTGGGTGATGTTAATGACTCAGGAAGATACCTGATTCTAATATTTCTACATTTAAATTTAAGCTTGTACACCTCCGCGTGTTGCTTAGGGAGGTTTTAGCTGCTCTGAATGACTGTGATTCCATTGCAGTGCCAGAGAAATTGTGTAGACTGGATAAATACTTGCAGTGCCGGTGTGTATTGATGTTTTTACAGTACCTAAAAGGTTTACAAAAATTATTAATAAGGAATGGGATAGACCAGGTGTGCCGTTCTCTTCCCCTCCTATTTTTAGAAAAATGTTTCCAATAGACGCCACCACACGGGACTTATGGCAGACAGTCCCTAAGGTGGAGGGAGCAGTTTCTACTCTAGCAAAACGTACTACTATCCCTGTCGAGGACAGTTGTGCTTTTTTAGATCCAATGGATAAAAAATTAGAAGGTTACCTTAAGAAAATATTTATTCAACAAGGTTTTCTCCTACAGCTCCTTGCATGCAATGCCCCTGTCACTGCTGCTGCGGCGTACTGGTTTGAGTCTCTGGAAGAGGCTTTACAGGTAGCGACTCCATTGGGTGACATACTTGGCAAACTTAGAGCACTTAAGCTAGCCAATTCTTTTATTTCTGATGCCATTGTTCATTTGACTAAACTAACGGCTAAGAATTCTGGTTTTGCTATACAGGCGCGCAGAGCGCTATGGCTTAAATCATGGTCAGCTGACGTGACTTCAAAATCTAAGCTACTTAACACTCCCTTCAAGGGGCAGACCCTATTCGGGCCTGGTTTGAAGGAGATTATTGCTGATATCACTGGAGGAAAAGGTCATGCCCTTCCTCAGGACAGGTCCAAATCTAGGGCCAAACAGTCTAATTTTCGTGCCTTTCAAAACTTCAAGGCAGGTGCGGCATCAACTTCCTCTAATAATAAACAAGAGGGAACTTTTGCTCAATCTAAGACGGTCTGGAGACCAAACCAGACCTGGAAAAAAGGTAAGCAGGCCAAAAAAGCCTGCTGCTGCCTCTAAGACAGCATGAAGGAACGGCCCCCTATCCGGTAACGGATCTAGTAGGGGGCAGACTTTCACTCTTCGCCCAGGCGTGGGCAAGAGATGTTCAGGATCCCTGGGTGTTGGAAATTATATCCCAGGGATATCTTCTGGACTTCAAAGCTTCCCCCCCAAAAGGGAGATTTCACCTTTCACAATTATCTGCACACCAGATAAAGAGAGAGGCATTCTTACACTGTGTACGAGACCTCCTAGTTATGGGAGTGAACAGGAACAGGGTTTTTACTCAAATCTGTTTGTGGTTCTCAAAAAAAGAGGGAACCTTCAGACCAATTTTGGATCTAAAGATCTTAAACAAATTCCTCAATGTTCCGTCGTTCAAGATGGAAACTATTCGTACCATCCTACCACTGATCCAGGAGGGTCAATATATGACTACAGTGGATCTAAAGGATGCTTATCTTCACATTCCGATACACAAAGATCATCATCGGTTTCTCAGGTTTGCCTTTCAAGACAGGCATTACCAGTTGTAGCTCTTCCCTTTGGATTAGCTACAGCCCCAAGAATCTTTACAAAGGTTCTAGGGTCGCTTATGGCGGTCCTAAGGATGCGGGGCATAGCAGTAGCCCCTTATTTAGACGACATCCTGATACAGGCGTCAAACTTCCAAATTGCCAAGTCTCATATGGACGTAGTACTGGCATTTCTGAGGTTGCATCGGTGGAAAGTGAACGAGGAAAAGAGTTCTCTATCCCCACTCACAAGAGTTTCCTTTCTAGGGACTCTGATAGATTCTATAGAAATGAAAATTCACCTGACGGAGTCCAGGTTATCAAAGCTTCTAAATTCCTGCCGGGTTCTTCATTCCATTCCGCGCCCTTCGGTGGCTCAGTGTATGGAAGTAATCGGCTTAATGGTAGCGGCAATGGACATAGTGCCGTTTGCACGCTTACATCTCAGACCGCTGCAACTATGCATGCTCAGTCAGTGGAGCGGGGATTACACAGATTTGTCCCCCTCAACTGAATCTGGACCAAGAGACCAGGGATTCTTTTCCCTGGTAGCTATCTCGGGTCCATCTGTCCAAAGGTATGACCTTTCGAAGGCCACATTGGACAATTGTAACAACAAATGCCAGCCTTCTAGGTTGGGGTGCAGTCTGGAACTCCCTGAAGGCTCAGGGATCGTGGACTCAGGAGGAGTCTCTCCTTCCAATAAATATTGTGGAACTAAGAGCGATATTCAAGGCTCTTCAGGCTTGGCCTCAGTTAGCAACTCTGAGGTACATCAGATTTCAGTCGGACAACATCACGACTATAGCTTACATCAACCATCAAGGGGGAACAAGAAGTTCCCTAGAGATGTTAGAAGTTTCAAAAATAATTAGCTGGGCAGAGATTCACTCTTGCCACCTATCAGCTATCCATATCCCAGGTGTAGAGCACTGGGAGGCGGATTTTCTAAGTCGTCAGACTTTTCATCCGGGAGAGTGGGAACTCCATCCGGAGGTATTTGCACAACTGATTCATCGTTTGGGCAAACCAGAACTGGATCTCATGGCGTCTCGCCAGAACGCCAAGCTTCCTTGTTACAGATCCAGGTCCAGGGATCCCAAGGCAACACTGATAGATGCTCTAGCAGCGCCCTGGTCTTTCAACCTGGCTTATGTGTTTCCACCGTTTCCTCTGCTCCCTCGACTGATTGCCAAGATCAAGCAGGAGAGAGCATTGGTGATTCTGATAGCACCTGCGTGGCCACGCAGGACCTGGTATGCAGATCTAGTGGACATGTCATCCTTTCCACCATGGTCTCTGCCTCTGAGACAGGACCTTCTACTTCAGGGTCCTTCCAACCATCTAAATCTAATTTCTTTGCGGCTGACTGCCTAGAGATTGAACGCTTGATTTTATCAAAGCGTGGCTTCTCCGAGTCAGTTATTGATACCTTAATACAGGCACGAAAGCCTGTCACCAGGAAAATTTACCATAAGGTATGGCGTAGATATCTTTATTGGTGTGAATCCAAGGGTTACTCATGGAGTAAGGTCAGGATTCCTAGGATATTATCTTTTCTCCAAGAAGGTTTGGAAAAAGGATTGTCAGCTAGTTAAGCGTCTGGCAGATGTTCCAGACGTTCAGGCATTTTGTCAGGCTTTAGTTAGAATCAAGCCTGTGTTTAAACCGGTTGCTCCACCATGGAGCTTAAACTTGGTTCTTAAGGTTCTTCAAGAAGTTCCGTTTGAACCTCTTCATTCCATAGATATCAAACTTTTATCTTGGAAAGTCCTTTTTTGGTAGCTATTTCCTTGGCTCGTAGAGTCTCCGAGTTATCTGCCTTACAATGTGATTCTCCTTATCTGATTTTTCATACGGATAAGGTAGTCCTGCGTACCAAATCTGGGTTTTTACCTAAGGTGGTATCTAACAAGAATATCAATCAAGAGATTGTTGTTCCATCCTTGTGTTTCTCAATCTGGACGTGGTCCGTGCTTTAAAGTTTTTACTTACAAGCTACTAAAGATTTTCGTCAAACATCTGCTTGGTTTGTTGTCTTCTCTGGACAGAGGAGAGATCAAAAGGTTTCGGCAACCTCTCCTTCTTTTTGGCTAAGAAGCTTAATCCGCTTAGCCTATGAGACTGCTGGACAGCAGCCTCCTGAATGGATTACAGCTCATTCCACTAGAGCTGTGGCTTCCACTTGGGCCTTTAAAAATGAGGCTTCTTTTGAACAGATTTGCAAGGCGGCGACTTGGTCTTCGCTTCATACTTTTTCAAAATTTTGCAAATTTGATACTTTTGCTTCTTCGGAGGCTATATTTGGGAGAAAGGTTTTACAGGCAGTGTTTCCTTCCATTTAAGTTCCTGCCTTGTCCCTCCCTTGTCCCTCCCTTCATCCGTGTACTTTAGCTTTGGTATTGGTATCCCACAAGTAATGGATGATCCGTGGACTGGATACACCTTACAAGAGAAAACACAATTTATGCTTACCTGATAAATTTATTTCTCTTGTGGTGTATCCAGTCCACGGCCCGTCCTGTCATTTTAAGGCAGGTAATTTTTAAATTTAAACTACAGTAACCACTACATCCTATGATTCCTCCTTTCTCGGCTTGTCTTTGGTTGAATGACTGGCTATGACAGTTAGGGGAGGAGCTATATTGCAGCCCTGCTGTGGGTTTCCTCTTGCAACTTCCTGTTGGGAATAAGAATATCCCAGTAATGGATGATCCGTGGACTGGATACACCATAAGAGAAATAAATTTATCAGGTAAGCATAAATTGTGTTTTCTGCCTTTGAAGCTGGGTCATCTGAACACTTTCCTACTAGTGTTAAATGTTTATATTGTAAGCATGCTGAGGTTTTTCCTCCAGCAAATTTATGTATTAAATGTATTAATATTTTAATGCATTCTGACCAGTCTGGTGCTGGTCTTGCTTCAAAGGGTATTATTTCTCCTTCTGTTTGATCCTTTCAGGAGGATTCTACTAGTTTCACTCCTGGATTTAAGGATCTTCTCTGTACAATTGTGTCTGAAATGTTGACGGCTATGCCTTCTTCAAGTAAGCTTAAAAGGTCAGTTCAGAATTTACCTTCTTCTAGTTCTAAGCTTGCTGAGGTTAATGTTTCTATTTGTGAAGCTGATGAGTCCTCAGAGGGAGAGATTTTTCTGATAATCCAGAGTCAGCCTCTGATCATTATATAGAAACATCCTCTTATTCATTTAAAGTTGAGCATATTCGTTAACTTTTCAAAATAAATTTTGCTTAATTCAGAGGTAAAGGATCCTAAAGTAGATGAAGATAAACCTGTTAATTGTTTAGATACTGTTTCCTTGTTGTATTTCCTATTCCTGATGCGGTCTTTGAGATTATATCCAAAGATTGGCCTAAGCCAGGTGGTATAACTTTTAATCCTTCTACAATGGTTAAGGAGATGTATCCTTTATCATCTTCTAATATTGAGCATTGGGAATCTATTCTCAAGTTAGATGGAGCCATTTCTACTAGGCTAGACGTATGACCATTCCATTGGAAGATAGTTCTTCCTTTAAAAACCGCTTAGATAGGAATTTAGAATCCTTCCAAAGGAGGGCTTTTCTGCAAGCAGGGTATCTTTTCAGACCAACAATATCTATTGCTGATGCTTCTTCTTTTTGGTTACAGTCTTGCTAGGCAGTTGTTTGATGATTCTACTAAACAGAAGTCACCGTGATAGATGCTATCACTAGGCTTCTATAGGAGGCGCTTAACTCTTGCAAGAAGTGTACATAAAGATACAAAGATGTATGTACTTGTATATAAATGTGAAGGGATGTCAACTAGCAAAAGGACAAATATCAATATTTTACACCAAATATACCCACACAGTATGTTAATTTTCAAGTGAGTAATGCTGTGTTTAAGTGTTAAGAATTATACAGATCTATAGTCTGGGCAACCAGATCTGGAAAGTCCAGCGAGTATCTTCAAATGTCCATCAATACTTGAACAGGCTGCTCTCTGTCTTCACCCAACGGGGTGATGTAATTCTATGATGTAAAACAGAAACAGAGGCGCCACATGTGTAGATCAATATAACCAGAAAATCCAATAAAGGAGCAGAATAAGGGTACTCACAAACGAGGCGGCACTCTCTTGTGCCAGTAGGGGCGGGCTGGTTTTCAACAGCAAACCAGCTGGCTGTGTGTTGATCTCCCCCAGATGAACTGGAAATCTTTGTCTCCTGGATCCCAGCTCAATGCTCCTAATGGAAATGACAAACTTCCGCCAAAACTGCAGTGGAAGGAGGAGGAAGAGCTAGAATGCCCTTAGGTTACTGCTATGAGGGTAGTTACACCAACACCAGACTTATGTAAAAGTATAAAATCAGTATTTTATTATACAAAATAAAAATACCAAACGGTATAACAAATTACAGCTGGGTGATGACAACCTATCTCCCCATAGAACCATACAATATAGCGACGCGTTTCTCGGGGAACACCCCGTTTCCTCAGGCTTGTATATTCATTGTGTACATGGGTGCCCTTTATATAAGGCTCAGTAACCTAATGTTCAAATAAACCCTCCCCTTCCTTTGCACAGATTAACCTATCACGTCCTTCCTTTCCCAACACTCCCCATTGTTGTGGTGGTGTACTGTTCAATTAGTTAAATTTATATGTTACATCTATATTGTCAAGTATAAAACATTGTTTACCGATGTGTCTATAAAGAATATATGGTAGTGAGCAGTTAGATCGAAGATTGACAGTTTCGATCGTTCCCTGTGAATGTTATTATAGGAGTAAACAAGCTAACATATGTTGCGTACCTGGCCAATAGATTGCGACCATGTTGGGGGCCTGTCCTTATATGCCATTCTCATTGGTTACGCTCTATAATGCGTGCTACAAATAATGTTATCATGACGTAGCGTCATGTGGTCGGGAATGTAGCAAATAGCTATTGCCGTGATTAAGACGTCAAAAGAGGCGACGCATGATCACATGATCACTACGGCCCGTGCATATATGTATCTCTATCCATTACTGTAGCTAAGGGCGAAATGGTTACGCCCATATATACCTCTAACACCAATAGAAAAACGTGAATTGTGATTGGTATCATACCATTGGTTATTTATATATTTATGTATATAATATTACGATCGATATGATGGAACATAAAATAAGTGAATAGATATCTCTAATTGTGAGTTTACACATCATGAACTCATGGCGATATAACATAAAGTCCACATGTCGAGAAAAATAAAGTGTTTTATCTTGTGATTTCCGCGATCAAATAAGTCTCTAAATTTCCATGTTTATTAATGTAGACAAGGAAAAAGACTTTAAATATAAACTTTAAAACTAGAAAATACGCCAATCAACCAAATATATGATTTAGCGATCTAAAGTCTGTATGTTGCCATTTAGTTCAATAAATATAAATAAAGTGTCATAGTGTGTGTGAGGTGAATGACTAGTGAATAACAATAAGGGACTTAAATCCTAATATATATATATGGATGATAAAATAATAATAGTGGGTTGCATTAATAATGGAAAAAGTACTGTAGTGACATTGTCGCCCGATAAAAAATGAGTGTAGAAGGTGTGTGAATGGGCTAACAATAATTGTGAAATATGTGGTGAATAAATGTGATTGGAACTGATGTAATGGGGTGAGGTGAGATACTAACAATGTGAAAAATGGGGGATACAAAAAATACAATGAATTGGATGTAATAATCAAATTTCCTAATTTATATGTGATACTTCTGACCATAACGAAAAATAAAGAGATTTCCTAAATATATGGTCTAAAATATAATACTTATGGATACAGAGCCAACAACAATAGGGTGGGGAAAGTCCAGCGAACAAAATGCACATATAACCATACATATATTAAATGTAGCAGTGTCCCGTATGTATATATGGATATAAATATCTACACAAATGCTGCAGAGTCTATGACCTCATTAAGGACAGTGGGAAATAAACTATTGAATTTGAAAATCCAATAGGTTTCCCTTTGTCTCAATTTGGAGAACCTATTGTACATATTACTTAGAGGAATTCTTTCCAATGGTGTTATTTTGAATGAACATTTACCAGGAATATAGCTGTTACAAATATGTCTGGAAACACTATGTTTTAGTGATTTGGATTCAATATTCCTCAAGTGTTCGCTCCATCTGGTCCTGACCTTTCTGCAGGTCCTACCTATATACTGGATCCCACATTGGCAGGGCAATGCGTATATTATATAATTAGAGTCACAGGACAATCGTTTTTTTTTATAGGGAATGACTCCTTTGTGTTGTTGGATAATATGTCACTGTGACCGTGTGTTATATATTTGCACATGTGACATCGTTTCTTTCCACATCTAAAGGCCCCTGTTTTATTGAAGGTATGGTTATTATGAGTCTGATCTCCCAGTCTGGTAATATTAACAGATTTCCTCCAGCAAATTTATGTATTAAATGTATTAATATTTTAATGCATTCTGACTAGTCTGGTGCTGGTCTTGCTTCAAAGGGTATTATTTCTCCTTCTGTTTGATCCTTTTAGGAGGATTCTACTAGTTTCACTCCTGGATTTAAGGATCTTCTCTGTACAATTGTGTCTGAAATGTTGACGGCTATGCCTTCTTCAAGTAAGCTTAAAAGGTCAGTTCAGAATTTACCTTCTTCTAGTTCTAAGCTTGCTGAGGTTAATGTTTCTATTTGTGAAGCTGATGAGTCCTCAGAGGGAGAGATTTTTCTGATAATCCAGAGTCAGCCTCTGATCATGATATAGAAACATCCTCTTATTCATTTAAAGTTGAGCATATTCGTTAAATAAATTTTGCTTAATTCAGAGGTAAAGGATCCTAAAGTAGATGAAGATAAACCTGTTAATTGTTTAGATACTGTTTCCTTGTTGTATTTCCTATTCCTGATGCGGTCTTTGAGATTATATCCAAAGATTGGCCTAAGCCAGGTGGTATAACTTTTAATCCTTCTACAATGGTTAAGGAGATGTATCCTTTATCATCTTCTAATATTGAGCATTGGGAATCTATTCTCAAGTTAGATGGAGCCATTTCTACTAGGCTAGACGTATGACCATTCCATTGGAAGATAGTTCTTCCTTTAAAAAACGCTTAGATAGGAATTTAGAATCCTTCCAAGGAGGGCTTTTCTGCAAGCAGGGTATCTTTTCAGACCAACAATATCTATTGCCGATGCTTCTTCTTTTTGTTTACAGTCTTGCTAGGCAGTTGTTTGATGATTCTGCCAGTGAAGATTTTTTAAAACCATTTAGAGTTGCTCAAATGTGTAAATGCTTTCATTTGAGAAGCTATTTTTGACATCATTAACTCACTCACACATCCAAGTGAAGTTTGCATGAAGGTAGTGCCCCCGTTCTAGAGGCTCTGGTAGGGGGCAGGTACTCCTTTTTCAGGAAGCTTGGTTTCAGTTTGTTCAGGATCATTGGGTTCTAAATATAGTCTCTCCGGGATATCGAATAGGTTTCAGAACAAGGCCTCCAAGGGGAAGGTTTATTCTGTCCAATTTTCCACGAAATCCTATATAAGGTCAGGCCATTTTACAGTCTGTATCAGATCTAGAAACTATGGCGGTGTTTGTTCCAGTTCCTTGCAGGAACAAGGAATGGGATTTTATTCCAATCTTTATTGTTCCAAAGAAGGAGGGAACATTCAGACCAGTTCTGGATCTAAAAACTCTAAAAAAAAAGTTTCTCAGAGTTCCTACTTTCGAAATGGAAACTATACAGACTATTCTGCCTATGTCCACAATAGATTTAAAGGATGCTTATCTTCATATTCTTATACACAAGGAACATCATCAGTTTTTAATGTCTGCTTTTCTAGAGAAGCATTTTCAATTTGTTGCTCTACCGTTTGGGCTGGCTACAGCTTCCGGAATATTCTCCAATGTTCTGGGTACCCTTATGTTGGTAATCGGATCAATCAGACAATATCTTGGTTCAAGCTCCATCTTTACATTTAGCAGGATCTCACAACAGGGACTGCTGCTGTTTCTTAAAAAACATTGTTGGAAAGTTTGCTGGTTCCCCAGACAAAGGTTGCTTTTCTTGGGGTTAAGATCGATTCAGTCTCTGAGAATTTTTTTTGACAGCGAAGGTAGTTGAAGCTGGTGTCACCTGTCACAACCTTCAATCTGCTTCTTTTCCTTCTGTCGCTCTTTGCATAGAGGTGTTAGGTCTCATGATTGCGGCTTTGATGCTATTCTTTTTGGTCGCTTAAATATGAGGCCTCTTCAGCTTTGTATGCTCTGGCAATGGTGTAGGGATCATACTCCGCTATCTCAAAGATTTTGTTTAGATTTCAGAACAAGTCAGTCTCTGTCTTGGTGGCTTAACTATCAGCTCATTATGTCTCACTACAGATGCAAGTCTTTCAGGTTAATGGGGCTGTCTGGGGGTCTTAGAAAAGCACAAGGAGTTAAGTCTCCTCGGGAAGAGATGTTACCTATAAATGTTCTAGAACTTGGTGCAATATTCAGGGTCCTTTAGAGTTGGACTCTATTGAAAAGAGAATCGTATCTCCGTTTTTAGTCAGACAATGTAACATCAGTAGTATATATCAATCATCAGGGGTACTCAAAGTTCCTTACCCATGAGGTAAGTATCACAAATTATTTACTGGGAAGAAGTCAATTACTTTCTGATTTCTGCTATTCATATTCCAGGAGTGGACAATTGGGAAGCAGATTTTCTCAGTCTTCAGTCTCTGCATCAGGGAGAGTGGTCTCTTCACCTGGATGTATTCAATCAGATAGTGGATATTTGGGTCATCCAGAGATAGATCTGATGGCCTCTCTGTTGAATCACAATTTTCCCAGATACTGTACGAGGTCCAGGGTTTCTCAAGCAGGGTTTGTGGATGCTCTAGTAGTTCAGTTGTAATTTTGGCTAGCGTATGCTTTTCCTTCTCTGGTTACCAAAATCAGGCAGGAAAGAGTATCAGTGATTCAGGTTCCTCCGGCTTGGTCTCGCAGAATTTTGTTTGCGGATCTGGTTCTGATGTCGAGTTGCCCTCCTTGGCCACTTCCTCTGCGTCCAGACCTTCTATCTCCAAGGTCTATTTTTAAATCCGATCCCAAATCTCTCAGCTTGATGGCACGGATAGCAGAGAGGGTTTTATTATTTTGTTATTGAGATTCTGACGCAGGCTTGTAAGCCTGTGACCAGTAGAATTTATTATAAGATTTGGAAGGCCTTTATTTCTTAGTGTATGGATCATGTTTTTTCTTGGTATTCATTAAGAAGTCCTAGAATTTTGCTATTTTTAGAGGATGGTTTGGATAAAGGTTTATCCGGCAGTTCCTTGAAAAGGTGCTCTTTCAGTTCTGTTCCATAGGAAGGTTGCTAATCTTCCTGAAATTCAGGGTTTTGTTTAGGCTTTGGCTAGAATAAAATTTGTCATTAAACCAATTTCTCCTCCTTGGAATCTGAATTTGGTTTTGAGGATTTTGTAGACTCCACCTTTTGAACCTATGCATAAGGTGGATATTAAGTTTCTCTCTTGGAAGGTTTTGTTTCCTTTAGAGATTTTAATCTGCTAGAAGACTTTTTGAGTTATCTGCTCTTTCTTGTGATTCTCCTTATCTTATTTTTCATCAAGATAAGGCATTCTTAAGGACCAATTTTTACATTTTACCACAGGTTGAGTCTTCAGACAATATAGTTCGGGAAATTGTGGTCCTTTGTTTCCTAATCCTAAAAATTCTTCGGCGAGATCTCTTCATAATTTGGATGTTATTAGAGCTATAAAAGATTATGTTGACACTACTAAGGATGTCAGACAAACTTCTAGTTTGTTTGTTCATTGTTCTGGTTCTAGGAAAGGTCAGACAGCTTCTGCTGTTTGTTTTGGCTTCTTGGTTGAAACTTTTGATCAACAAAGCTTACTTGGAGGCAGGTCAGCCTACACCTAAAAGTATTACTGCTCATTCTACTAGATCAGTCTCCACTTTTTGGGTTTTTAAGAATGAAGCTACTGTTGACCAAATTTGCAAGGCAGATACTTGGTCTGTGTAGTGGATCTCCGGTACTTTGTTCCCCAAGGCACAGGTGTACATGGCAGTATTTCTGCTAGGGGGTCTCCCTCTGTTCAAACTCGGAATGGCACCTGAATAGTAGGTCTGCCTGAATAGATGGGGTCAAGCCAGCGGCTGTATCTGCCTAGCTAGGCTGGTCTCAGTGGGCACCCAGGCAGGTAACAAACCCCCTTCCTGCGCTACTCTTCCTTCCAGGTGGTAGCTGAGACTAGGATCAAGCCAGTGGCTACATCTCCCCCAGCTGGGCTGCTCTCAGTGGGCTCCCAGGCAGGTATCGGTCCCCTCTGCCCACTGCTTTCTCCTGGCAGATATTGTCCCTTCTGCCCCACTGCTTCTTCTAGGCAGGTATCTTCCCCTCCGCCCTGCTCCTTCATCTAGGTAGGTAATGACTCCTTTGCCTGAAGTGTTTTTAAAAAGACTCTTTGGCTCACAGGGCCGGCTCTTTGCTTACAGGTCCACAGACTCTGTAGCAGGTCTTCACTACAGGGAAATCTGCAACCAGAAAGCAGGACCTTAACCTATGACACTGAAATCCCTGAAAAAAATAGTTTTTTTTTTTTTTTTGCACACATCTTTTTTTTCCTGCTCCTATTTGTTTGCTCTGATTTCTTTTCCTACCTCTTTTGCTTGGCTATATGTTGAGGTGTGATGGGTTATATAGAGCTCTTGGGGTTTGAAGAACTTTACCTCCCCTTAGTGGTAGGGAAGAGTAATTACCAGGAGTAATGGATCAAGGACTCTCATCACTATGAAAGAAATTAATTTATCAGGTAAGCATAAATGATTTCTCCTCTCAGTCTTGTAGAACCATATATGTAATGGTATATAGATGCTCCATGACCATTCGAGCAGGCAGAAACACCTCACAGTAGTTTGAGGGGATAGGAAGCTCCACCTCTCCCTTACTGTTGAGTCAGTTCAGTTTCTACCAAATTATAGTTAGATAAGCTGAGGTGGAGCTCTGTTTTAAGCCAAATGTAAGCAAAATATAAGTGTTTAAAGCTATACTTCCTGTGTTTTGCAGTCCGGTATAACACACCTTTTATAACATTTTGAACACTCTTAAATGTTTATCTGGTTTGCTTTGCTGTGGCCAATTAGAGATGAATATAAATACATATATCCTACAAATATCTAAGATTCCCTGTGCAGCATGTAGGTGGGTCAGCGTTCAGAATTTTAAAGCAGAGCACTTATAAGGTGCTTAAAGGGACAGTCTACACCAGAATTTTTATTGTTTTAAAAGATAGATAATCCCTTTATTACCCATTTCCCAGTTTTGCATAACCAATACAGTTATAATAATATACAGTCTAGCCAATCAGTGACTGCTCCCAGATAACTTCTCGTGCACGAGCACAGTGTTATCTATATGAAATACGTGAACTAACACCCTCTAGTGGTGAAAAACTGTTAAAATGCAATCTGAAAGAGGTGGGCTTCAAGGTCTAAGAAATTAGCATATGAACCTCCTAGGTTAAGCTTTCAACTAAGAATACCAAGAGAACAAAGCAAAATTGGTGATAAATGTAAATTGGAAAATTGTTTAAAATTACATGCTCTATCTGAATCATGAAAGTTTATTTTGGCCTAGACTGTCCCTTTAAGAAACATGAAACCCAAAATGTTTCTTTCATGATTCAGATAGAGCATACAATTTTAAACACATTGGTAAGCCAATAAGAAGAGGCATATACAGTATATGTAGCCATCAATGAGCAGCTAGCTCAACAACAATACCAAGATAACAAAGCAATTAGAAGTACATTGGAAAGTTTTAGAAGTACATTGGAAAATTGTTTCAGATGGTATGCTCTAACTGAATCATGAAAGTGAAAAAATGTGGGTTTCATATACCTTTAAGGTTTCTTTTTTGTATTGCTGGTTCCTCTAGTACCTCTGGCTGTAGCTCAGGTTCCAGCTGGGTGATAATCATTAAAGAGACAGTAAGCTGTTGGGCACATCAACTTTACTTTGGTTGCTACTCATCATGCTTCTGTTTTTCCTCTTGTGCCTACAGCTGTCTAGTTATTCTCTTATTTTTACTCTTTGCAAGTGCTCGATAGTAAAACTCGCCATCTTCACACTTGGTGCCGCCATCTTGGAGTTTGATTATTCATGCACACTGTGACAGAAGCAGTGTGCCTTCGCATTACTGTGCACTCCAGTTTAGAGTGCACAATAAACTGCAGGAGCTGTGAATTTTTGCAGTGGCTGCATTTTACTTTTATTTCTGATGGCTTTTTTATATTTGTTATGTAACTTTTAAACTGTTTAAAACAAAACCTTGAAAAATGTAAAGATTCTGTTGTGTGAGGTAATTGCAAGGTACAGCTGTCAAAAAGTCAACATCACTGATCTGTGAACATGCACTGCTTTAATTATACTATCAATTTAATAAAATCTAGTTGAAAAATGGGTTGTAAGAATTAAAAATGTATGAAGAAGAGGTCATGAATTTAAATTACGTGCAAAGTCATTGTATTGCAATAAGGGAAATATATTTGAAACCATCTTATTGCAACAGTGTAGAATCAATGTCTAGGAAATCCTTAAAGATTACCCTGAGGATTAATTAAGCCTACACATTTTAATAAGGTAATGAACAGAATAACTAAGTCACATGTTTTTTGTCAACAATATACATAGATCTATGATTTTTTTTTACACTGTGGCACTTAAATGGCTAATTCATATTGCAATTGTTTTTTTTTTAAAGCACTGAAGAATCCATCACAATAATTTATTATTTTTCGAAATGGAAATTTGATTTTTCAAAAATAAAATTAAAGTAAAACATTGTGTTGAAAAAAAAATCTTTTCCCAAGCAAATTAGCACTTCTCAATTCAAATGTCAGCTCATAATTAAATGCTACATTCAGAACTTACATACACTCCTACACATCTCTGATTATAGTCAAACATTTATAAACAGAATGTGAACAACAAAAACTTAACAGCATAATATGAAAGCAAATGGCCAAAACATTAGATAAAAATGTGTACACAAAAACAGAAAATTGTAATTTGTATTTGTTTTAGCTACTCAGTTTAAACCTCTGCCAAGCAGGATCATGCAGTGTGCTTACTTTGAAAACACTTTAGAATCGATAGCCAGCGTCTGTGAGGAGTTGTTATGTCTGTCATGTACACTGGAGGGGGCTGTTTTATTTGTGACTATTTTACATTGTGTATAACACAATAAAAGTGTAAAATTCATTAATATACTGTTCAAGCTTGGAAGATAGGTGTTTGATTTGCTCTCTGTCATTACCTAAAATTATTCAAAACCTTTCAATACATATTGTCAATAATATCTGAGAAATCTACAAAAACATTTATAAATATATTTAAAGGGACATTAAACCCAGTTGTTTTTTTATGATTCAGATAAGGCTTGCAATTTTAAACAGCTTTACAATTTACTTCTACTCTATTAGTTTTGTTCTCTTGGTATCCTTTCATTAAAAGCATACCTAGGTAGGCTCAGAAGCTGCTGATTGGTGGCTGCACATATATGTTTCATGTTATTTGCTCATCCATGTGCATGGCAGTTTCTTCAACCAAGGATAACAAGATAATAAAGCAAATTAGATAATAGAAGTTAATTGGAATGTTGTTAAATTTTGCAAGCTCTAACTCGTGAAAGAAAAAAAATGGGTTTCATGTCACTAAGTATTTTCTTGTGAAAAATTTCAAGTTGCTCAGACAGAATTTCATTCTGCTAAAACAAATAACCATTTTATTCTATAGAAAATGTGTAATGGATTAAAAGCGCATACGTAAATCTGTATTAACAGATGAAAACAATTATAACATTGTGTTTAATTTGTTTGTGTTACACTTTTTTCCTTTGAAGTGACTGTCCTGGCGATATTTAATGAACTGAGGGCTGATGTGGACCTGTATGCGCTTCTGTTTGGTGAGAGCGTTCTGAATGATGCAGTCGCCATAGTGTTATCATCGTAAGTCATTTTGTTTTCGATTCATTTGCTTTTTACAACCAATTTGCAGATCCTAGCCTCATACTTTACTATTAAAGCATAGACTGAGTTTTGTGGGGAATGGGCATAAAATTCATTAAAGGGATAGTAAACCAACAATTTTCTTTTGTGATTCAGACAGAGCATACAATCTAAAAATAAAAATATTTCCAATTTACTTCTATTATCCATCTTACTTCTTTCCCATGGTATTCTTTGTTGAACAGATACCTAGGTAGTTATCTGGATCACTTCTTGGCAGGAAATAGTGCTGCCATCTAGTACTCTTGCAAATGGATAACGTTCTTGCAAAACTGCTGACATATAGTGCTCCAGCACATGCACACTCCTGCGCTTCTTTCAACAAAAAGATACCAAGAGAATGAAGAAAATATGAAAATACAAGTAAACTAGAAAGTTGTTTATAATTGCATGCTCTTTCTGAATCATGAAAGTAAATGTTGGGTTTCACATCCCTTTAATCAGTGTGACTTGTGGTTACCAGTTGGTTAAAAAAATGTTTATCACAACAATGTAGTGTAAAAGTGTTCACGGCCATCATAAGAGGGGCACAGTTTGTTCTGCATTGTCCTGTTTTGTCTGCAATGAACGTTTCCTGTCTAGCATTTCCTGATGTATCTTCCCCTGACTCTGAGAGGCATTTAACATATGCGGGCTGCTATACCCCAGGGATCATTTGTGAGGCTACAGAGAGTTTTTATTTTTTTAAATAGGTCTGTCTGATTGGTTATTTCTATGGACATTATGCATTAAAGGGACACTAAACCCCTTGTAATTACAGTACATTTCTGGTGTCTTGCTATAGCATAACATATTGGACAAGTGTAACTTATTTTAAAACCAATATCTTGTGTATCACATCTAGAGCTAGATACATTTTCTGTTCATCTGCCTTTCACCCCTTGTGAGCTGCCATTATTATCAGTTGTTTGTATAGCGCTGGATAATTCCGTAGTGCTATTATTGTTCATATAATTGACTGTTCATATTGAATAATGAAATACTAAATATGATTTCTTCTGTGATTTGTCTCGGATGTTCTAGCAGTGTATTTACTAACTTGCATGCCATTTTGCTTTGTAAGAACGGTGATGGTTTGTGCTTCGTCTGCAGATTCTAAGAATGCTACGTATCACATAGCATGGCAGCCTCTTCCTATATAATGCAGATCTTTGTGCTTTGTCCTAGGTCTATTGTTGCTTACCAGCCAACTGTTGAAAACACCCACACTTTTGATGCTGCTGCATTTTTTAAATGTGTTGGAGTCTTTGTTGGAATATTTAGCGGTTCTTTTGCCATGGGTGTGTGTACTGGAGTTGCAACCGCACTTATATCCTTTGTGGTTTTAACATATAATTATTTCCAAAAAAATCCTAACCCCCATATTATTTTATGTGTTGCAATAAAACTGTAATCTCAAGTACAATCGGGAAATACAAAACTATATAAATAGTGAAGTTAACACTTTTACTGCCAGTGAAGTCTGCAACACTTTCCCAGTGTCACTTATAGCTTATAATGATTTAACTAACGGTTATTCTCTAGCAAACTCACTTTTTTGTGTTAAATATTGATATATCCTCAGCCACTACTTTCTTAAACAGCTTAAACTACTTAAAAAACAGAAATGCAGAACTCTTAGGAAGTTTCTATAGCACCTAAGGTTAGTTGCACAAGTCATATTGATGTTTTCGTATCCATTTACGTTAACAATAAGTTATTCATTGAACACAAAAATATATTCAGTTTATATAAATATTCATATCACTTCAGAAAGTTTAATGGTGAGGTGACCAATAAGCGTAGACGGTGTTTGTCATTTGTAGTCAGTTAATTTTCAGTGTAGTGAGTGATTAAATGGCCATAAAAATACCTTGTGTTTTCTAAATATGTGTGTAGTTTTATAATAAATTAAGAAAACAGTTGATTGTTAATACTTTATAAATACATAAACACATTTCTGCAGTTGTTTTGCAATGATCAAACTCCCCCCACCCTGTTACCACCATGGTGGAGCCACTTGTTAAAAGATTAGACAAAGCTAGCCACTGTAATGTTTTTTGCCAAACTTACCCTGTTTTACTTACTTATCACCTCTGCTTAGGTCAGTTAGGGTTATATATAAATGCGCTTCAGTGATCAAACAGTGTAGAATTGAGCAGGTTAGGTATACACTTCCTGTTCTTCAGGAGAAAAAATGCAAAACAATTAATGAAAGTGCAACACATTTTTTACAACACAAACTTAAACTGTCTCATGTATTTCATAACCCTTTATGTGAGGAAGGCAATATGTGTATGTGCACTAGCATTGTTCTAGGTCAGTTATGGCTAACCTTGGCACCCCAGATGTTTTGAAACTACATTTTCCATGATGCTTAGGCACTCTGCAGTCTAGTTAAGCATCATGGGAAATGTAGTTTCAAAACATCAGAGGTGACAAAAGTTGTCCATCACTGTTCTATTTGATGTATTTGCAGCAGAGCATTTTGGATGTTTTCTTTAACTGGTAGATAACGTGACCAAGTTTACAAAGCTGCATTGCTTCCCCTTGCTGGAAACTGCACTCTTCTTCCTATTATCTTGGAGCACTTTTCTTCTGGCTGAAGCATGTGGCTTTACAGGTAAGATTATATGCGCCTGCACTGAGGCATTAGTACTCTTTGCTTTATGTATTTACAAGCTTGTTCTTTAGTATTCACTTGTTGCTGCTCACTTGTATCGTAAACCAGATAAAATCTCCAAATACATTATAAAAAAATTAGATTTAAACTTTAATATCGTGATATAGAATTGGCAAAATCACATATGATAGTGGCTAGTATAAAGTATTATATACAAAGTTTACAACCACTTAGATGGATACGTAATTGGTTGGAAAACCAGGCACATCTGTGTGTTTTCTAAAACATGACTCTGCAAACTTTCTGTAAAGAGACTGATAGTAAATGTAAATATTGTGCGCTACATTACAACTGGAGCGCAATCCATAGCACAGGGTACATTATCATTTGCATGACCTTACACAAAGAATAATGCACAATATGGTGTTACAAGTGGATGTGTAAATATTTTAACCAG
This sequence comes from Bombina bombina, assembly GCF_027579735.1. NCBI lineage: Eukaryota > Metazoa > Chordata > Amphibia > Anura > Bombinatoridae > Bombina > Bombina bombina. The sequence continues at coordinate 806,605,411 of NC_069501.1, read as the reverse complement.
AGCATCTTAAAGTGGAGGAATTGTTTTTAGCTCGCTCTATACTTTTAATGGATAGCACAGGGAGGGCCATTAACGCGTTCATCACACTCATGTTACAGGTGGCGAATTAAGTGTTTTGCTCAAGCACAATCCACAATACTTCTGTAAAATGTAGACCTTTTTAAGATCAGAAGTAAACCATTTGTATTAATTACAAATGTATTGCTCGAGCACTAAAAAATAACTTTGGACTTGTAATATGAGCGCAGCAATAGAAGCTCTATTAAATGTGCTCTAGCCATGTTAGTTTACAATAGCGCTAATATTTTTGAGCTACACTTGTAATCTAGGTCTATGTAGGCAGTTTTATATAAAGAAAATTAACAAAAAATCAGATGGCCGGTCTGATTTGGTCTTTAGTTTGCCTACTTCTGGTCTTAAACATTTAAAAAAGATAGTTTGTTCTTCGAGTAATATACAAATAAAGATATTCATTGATGTTTTGAATATTTTATTTTGTTAAAAATATATTAGGAATATATCGGCAACATTTGAACTGTTATCACCTTTTGTAATGCATTTGTTAATTCAAGTACTGTTAAATGAAAAACTAAAGAAGGAACAGAACCAAAACAGGATATAGTAGATCCACTATGGACAATAAGGGAGTGAAACTGTAAATTTTGCGTGCAGGTTCTAGCAGAAATAATTGAGCTGGGACATTTCTCGCTTATGTTCCGTAAGATTTCCTTTCCTTGATACCTTAGTGATGTGTTTAATTACTGACATTTTATGTTACAGTGTTTTAATCCGATCGTCTCATGTTTTATTTTTTTATTTAGGTGTAGTCGCTGTCCTGTTTTGTGGAATTACACAAGCCCATTACACATATAATAATTTATCTGTGGAGTCACGGGCCAGAACCAAACAGGTGAATTTACGTTGCTTCTCCTCCTTTAGTTTCATCAGTTTCTTCTTTATGTAAAATAATGGACTAGTCAACATAAGTCTGTAGGGGTTACTCATAGAAATGATCCAGGTTTCAACAAAGAATATCAAGAGAAAGAGGTCAATTCTACAGTAAAAGACCAAAAAAATGTTTAATTTGTAAGGTGGTGAGAGTCCACGAGTCTATTACTTCCGGGATTTACTTCCTATCCACTAAACAGAGGCAAAATTTCCCAAAACTCCAAGAGTATACCATCCCTTGCACCTCACATCCAGTTTTAGTCTTTGTTTCCCAGGAGGTGGTTGAAGACTAGAGATGCTTCAGATTCTTCATAGAAAGGAGTTCTTAGATTGATTTGAGGCCCATGTTCCCCTCACAGAATTGCTACTCTAAGACAGAGGGGATTATGGAGTATAGGGTAGTGACACAATTACTTCTGGTGAAGGAGTTAGTCACAAGCCTACCACAGGTGTTGCAGGGACCAATCCCCTAACCTCCTCCTGTTGGATTGGCGAAATACTCCTTACAACATTCCTCAGCTGTGACGTACACAGCACTGGATGGGCTGTTCTACAGGATAGATTCAGGCTGCAGAGTTAAAGCCAGTAGATGAGGTGCAACACAGGGTTAAGTACTTGCACTCTTTTCAGCCTACAGGCTATTAGCAACTACACTGTGACACTGTACATCATAGCCAGGGGACAAGGTTTGTCTGTTACACCACATTCATATAGAGCAGGGGTGGGCAAGAGGTAGATCGAGGTCTACCAGTGGACCTCGAGTGAATTTTGAGGTGACTGCATGGAAGATTTCAAAAGTCTGCATGATAAGGGAAACATTTCTTACACATCTGGATTATGATGGAAGAGCCTCGTCACCGTAGATATATGAGAAATGTTTTTCTTATGCAGACTTTTGAAATCGGCTATGAGTCTATGACAGCAGTATGGGTACTTCAGCATGCGGGACACGGCTGTAGCTGAACTAGCTGCCCCAGCTTTGGTTACTGCCTGTCCCAAACTCTTCTACTTTTTGTCTCAAGAGCGGTCAGTCCATAGTACAGACTCTTCATGTGCCAGGCTGAGATGCTGCACGGTATCCCTGGGTTTGACAGTTCCAGGTCATGCTCTTTCTGATATTCTGCTGCAACTTTCTAGTTCTGTCCTCCGTTACTTGTCACCAGGCTCTGCTGGGTGAATGGTCTGGTGTTTTTTTCCCCAGGGTCTGTTACTCCCCATCAGGTTCTTTTACTTACTCTGTACCAGGCATTGATGCTGCTCTCTTATAATTTCTCTGACACACTAATATTAGCTTTACTTTGTGCTAGTTTCTGCAGCTTTTGGTCCCCAGAATTTGTTGTCACCAAATTATGCAGGTCAGTGCTGTTGCTGCTATACCAGTCTCTGGTTTCTGTGTAAGGCTGTACAGAGCCTGCAGGTCCTGCTGCTGTCACTGCCCCAACTATTTGCAATAGTCTTCAGCTAGTAGCAGATGGATGGAGAGCAGCCAACAGGACCTGCCCCCTAATAAACCTGGCATTGCGTCCAGTCAATAAAATTTGTAGAATGAGTCTGTCTATGATTGGCTGAGAATAGTTCATTGTCATCGTTGTACCTGAGCTGTGGGTTTCCCATGTGTTCCAGGCTTGATTACTCCGCTAGCCCTAGACTTGAGCCGTCTTGATTGTGCGGTACATAGATAAGATAGCTTGATAGTCCCGGCGTGACGTAAAGAGAGAGCTCTTGCAGTAATTAAAGAGCGAGACTGTATTTATTATTAAAGAGCGCAGCTGATTTTTAAAGCTGTATTATTTGTTGTAAAAATAAAATTTTCAGCCAGTGACTGGTGTTTTTCTTTTTAGTTAGGTGACCACGTCACTTATAATAAAATTACAGGTAGCCCTTGCCTTACAAAAGTCTGCCCACCCCTGATATAGAGAGTTCAGGAATGTTCATGCAGGGGACTTTTGTTGTCTGTGGAGCCTTTCAGATATCCAATTACATTAATTGTGGGCACATATATTTCACAATTTTTACTCCTCTTTATTGTTTAACTATTTTTTTCTCTTGTAAGGTGTATCCAGTCCACGGATCTTCCATTACTTGTGGGATATTCTCATTCCCAACAGGAAGTTGCAAGAGGACACCCACAGCAGAGCTGTAATATAGCTCCTCCCCTAACTGTCATAGCCAGTCATTCTCTTGCAACTCTCAACAAGCTAGGTCGTTGTAGGAGAGAGTGGTTAAATTTGTTTCTCTTAAAGGCACAGTACCATTTTTTATATTTGCTTGTTAACTTGATTTAAAGTGTTTTCCAAGCTTGCTAGTCTCATTGCTATTCTGTATAAACATGTCTGACATAGAAGAAACTCCTTGTTTATTATGTTTAAAAGCCATGGTGGAACCCCCTCTTAGAATGTGTACCAAATGTACTGATTTCATTTTATGCAATAAAGATCATTTTCTGTCTTTAAAAAATTTATCACCAGAGGAATATGACGAGGGGGAAGTTATGCCGACTAACTTTCCCCACGTGTCAGACCCTTTGACTTCCGCTTAAGGGACTCACGCTCAAATGGCGCCAAGTACATCTAGGGCGCCCATAGCGTTTACTTTACAAGACATGGCGGCAGTCATGGATAATACACTGTCAGCGGTATTAGCCAGACTACCTGAACTTAGAGGTAAGCGAGATAGCTCTGGGGTGAGACAAAATGCAGAGCATACTGACGCTTTAAGAACCATGTCTGATACTGTCTCACAATATGCAGAAGCTGAGGAAAGAGAGCTTCAGTCAGTGGGTGATGTTAATGACTCAGGAAAGATACCTGATTCTAATATTTCTACATTTAAATTTAAGCTTGAACACCTCCGCGTGTTGCTTAGGGAGGTTTTAGCTGCTCTGAATGACTGTGATACCATTGCAGTGCCAGAGAAATTGTGTAGACTGGATAAATACTTTGCAGTGCTGGTGTGTTCTGATGTTTTTCCAAATACCTAAAAGGTTTACAGAAATTATTAATAAGGAATGGGATAGACCAGGTGTGCCGTTCTCTTCCCCTCCTATTTTTAGAAAAATGTTTCCAATAGACGCCACCACACGGGACTTATGGCAGTCAGTCCCTATGGTGGAGGGAGCAGTTTCTACTCTAGTAAAGCGTACTACTATCCCTGTCGAGGACAGTTGTGCTTTTTTTTTTTAGATCCAATGGATAAAAAATTAGAGGTTGCCTTAAGAAAATATTTATTCAACAAGGTTTTATCCTACAGCCCCTTGCATGCATTGCCCCTGTCACTGCTGCTGCGGCGTACTGGTTTGAGTCTCTGGAAGAGGCTTTACAGGTAGTGACTCCATTGGATGACATACTTGGCAAACTTAGAGCACTTAAGCTAGCCAATTCTTTTATTCTGATGCCATTGTTCATTTGACTAAACTAACGGCTAAGAATTCTGGTTTTGCTATACAGGCGCGCAGAGCGCTATGGCTTAGATCATGGTCAGCTGACGTGACTTCAAAATCTAAGCTACTTAACATTCCCTTCAAGGGGCAGACCCTATTCGGGCCTGGTTGAAGGAGATTATTGCTGATATCACTGGAGGAAAAGGTCATGCCCTTCCTCAGGACAGGTCCAAATCTAGGGCCAAACAGTCTAATTTTCGTGCCTTTCAAAACTTCAAGGCAGGTGCGGCATCAACTTCCTCTAATGCTAAACAAGAGGGAACTTTTGCTCAATCCAAGACGGTCTGGAGACCAAACCTGACCTGGAAAAAAGGTTAGCAGGTAAAAAAGCCTGCTGCTGCCTCTAAGACAGCATGAAGGAACGGCCCCCTATCCGGGAACGGATCTAGTAGGGGGCAGACTTTCACTTTTTGCCCAGGCGTGGGCAAGAGATGTTCAGGATCCCTGGGCGTTGGAAATTATATCCCAGGGATATCTTCTGGACTTCAAAGCTTCCCCCCCAAAAGGGAGATTTCACCTTTCACAATTATCTGCACACCAGATAAAGAAAGAGGCATTCTTACACTGTGTACGAGACCTCCTAGTTATGGGAGTGATCCATCCAGTTCCAAAGGAGGAACAGGGACAGGGTTTTTACTCAAATCTGTTTGTGGTTCCCAAAAAAGAGGGAACCTTCAGACCAATTTTGGATCTAAAGATCTTAAACAAATTCCTCAGAGTTCCGTCGTTCAAGATGGAAACTATTCGTACCATCCTACCACTGATCCTGGAGGGTCAATATATGACTACAGTGGATCTAAAGGATGCTTATCTTCACATTCCGATACACAAAGATCATCATCGGTTTCTCAGGTTTGCCTTTCAAGACAGGCATTACCAGTTGTAGCTCTTCCCTTGGGATTAGCTACAGCCCCAAGAATCTTTACAAAGGTTCTAGGGTCGCTTATGGCGGTCCTAAGGCCGCGGGGCATAGCAGTAGCCCCTTATTTAGACGACATCCTGATACAGGCGTCAAACTTCCAAATTGCCAAGTCTCATACGGACGTAGTACTGGCATTTCTGTGGTCGCATGGGTGGAAAGTGAACGAGGAAAAGAGTTCTCTATCCCCACTCACAAGAGTTTCCTTTCTAGGGACTCTGATAGATTCTGTAGAAATGAAAATTCACCTGACGGAGTCCAGGTTATCAAAGCTTCTAAATTCCTGCCGGGTTCTTCATTCCATTCCGCGCCCTTCGGTGGTTCAGTGTATGGAAGTAATCGGCTTAATGGTAGCGGCAATGAACATAGTGCCGTTTGCACGCTTACATCTCAGACCGCTGCAACTATGCATGCTCAGTCAGTGGAACGGGGATTACACAGATTTGTCCCCTCAACTGAATCTGGACCAAGAGACCAGGGATTCTCTTCTTTGGTGGCTATCTCGGGTCCATCTGTCCAAAGGTATGACCTTTCGCAGGCCAGATTGGACAATTGTTACGACAGATGCCAGCCTTCTAGGTTGGGGTGCAGTCTGGAATTCCCTGAAGGCTCAGGGATCGTGGACTCAGGAGGAGTCTCTCCTTCCATTAAATATTCTGGAACTAAGAGCGATATTCAAGGCTCTTCAGGCTTGGCCTCAGTTAGCAACTCTGAGGTACATCAGATTTCAGTCGGACAACATCACGACTGTAGCTTACATCAACCATCAAGGGGGAACGAGAAGTTCCCTAGAGATGTTAGAAGTTTCAAAAATAATTCGCTGGGCAGAGATTCACTCTTGCCACCTATCAGCTATCCATATCCCAGGTGTAGAGCACTGGGAGGCGGATTTTCTAAGTCGTCAGACTTTTCATCCGGGAGAGTGGGAACTCCATCCGGAGGTATTTGCACAACTGATTCATCGTTGGGGCAAACCAGAACTGGATCTCATGGCGTCTCGCCAGAACGCCAAGCTTCCGTGTTACGGATCCAGGTCCAGGGATCCCAAGGCGACACTGATAGATGCTCTAGCAGCGCCCTGGTCTTTCAACCTGGCTTATGTGTTTCCACCGTTTCCTCTGCTCCCTCGACTGATTGCCAAGATCAAGCAGGAGAGAGCATTGGTGATTCTGATAGCACCTGCGTGGCCACGCAGGACCTGGTATGCAGATCTAGTGGACATGTCATCCTTTCCACCATGGTCTCTGCCTCTGAAACAGGACCTTCTACTTCAGGGTCCTTTCAACCATCCAAATCTAATTTCTCTGAGGCTGACTGCCTGGAGATTGAACGCTTGATTTTATCAAAGCGTGGCTTCTCCGAGTCAGTTATTGATACCTTAAGACAGGCACGAAAGCCTGTCACCAGGAAAATTTACCATAAGGTATGGCGTAGATATCTTTATTGGTGTGAATCCAAGGGTTACTCATGGAGTAAGGTCAGGATTTCTAGGATATTATCTTTTCTCCAAGAAGGTTTGGAAAAAGGATTGTCAGCTAATTAAGCGTCTGGCAGATGTTCCAGACGTTCAGGCATTTTGTCAGGCTTTAGTTAGAATCAAGCCTGTGTTTAAACCTGTTGCTCCACCATGGAGCTTATACTTGGTTCTTAAGGTTCTTCAAGGAGTTCCGTTTGAACCTCTTCATTCCATAGATCAAGCTTTTATCTTGGAAAGTTCTTTTTTTGGTAGCTATTTCCTCGGCTCGTAGAGTCTGAGCTATCTGCCTTACAATGTGATTCTCCTTATCTGATTTTTCATACGGATAAGGTAGTCCTGCGTACCAAACCTGGGTTCTTACATAAGGTGGTATCTAACAAGAATATCAATCAAGAGATTGTTGTTCCATCCTTGTGTTACACAATCTGGACGTGGTCCGTGCTTTAAAGTTTTACTTACAAGCTACTAAAGATTTTCGTCAAACATCTGCTTTGTTTGTTGTCTACTCTGGACAGAGGAGAGGTCAAAAGGCTTCGGCAACCTCTTTTTCTTTTTGACTAAGAAGCTTAATCCGCTTAGCCTATGAGACTACATACAAGGATTACAGCTCATTCCACTAGAGCTGTGGCTTCCACTTGGGCCTTTAAAAATGAGGCTTCTTTTGATCAGATTTGCAAGGCGAAGACTTGGTCTTCGCTTCATATTTTTTCAAAATTTTACAAATTTGATACTTTTGCTTCTTCAGAGGCTGTATTTGGGAGAGAGGTTTTACGGGCAGTGGTTCCTTCCATTTAAGTTCCTGCCTTGTCCCTCCCTTCATCCGTGTACTTTAGCTTTGGTATTGGTATCCCACAAGTAATGGATGATCCGTGGACTGGATACACCTTACAAGAGAAAACACAATTTATGCTTACCTGATAAATTTATTTCTCTTGTGGTGTATCCAGTCCACGGCCCGCCCTGTCATTTTAAGGCAGGTAATTTTTAAATTTAAACTACAGTAACCACTGCACCCTATGGTTCCTCCTTTCTCGGCTTGTTTTCGGTCGAATGACTGGCTATGACAGTTAGGGGAGGAGCTATATTACAGCTCTGCTGTGGGTGTCCTCTTGCAACTTCCTGTTGGGAATGAGAATATCCCACAAGTAATGGAAGATCCGTGGACTGGATACACCACAAGAGAAATAAAGTTATCAGGTAAGCATAAATTGTGTTTTTTTTTTGAGGGACAAGTAACTTTGAGAAACCAGCTTTTGACTTTATTCTTAGTGCGCTCTGTTATCAGCTCCTTTTGCCTGAGGGCTATCAATGGGCTCTCCGGTCATGTTTATACTTCGCTGTGTGTACTTTTAGGCTGCGGCTACAGAAACTTAATGCGGTTAGCAGTGCAGGGATTAACTTCTTTCTACCTCTGGCAAACACAGAGGCGGGAAGCAGTCTTGGACGTTTTTTTTTCTCCAGACGCATGTTCCCTCCTGCTGTGAGGTAGTAAGATTTTTCTGAATTCCAAGAGTTTTTGGGTGTGTTTTTTGTAACTGGAATTTATCTGCTGGGGCTCTATAGTACTTCTTTTGCACCCTTCATTCACTTGTATTTCGTTACAATCTTTGTCTTTACTGGGACCCTGAACTCTCTCTCAAAATCTCTGTTTAAATTTTGGTGTTAACCTTACTGTAATTTAGAATTTATTGTATTTTACTTTTGAAGCACAGAAATGACAGCTCTTCTTCTAGATATTATATAAAAACAACTTAAATCTAAGTTATTTTAATGTTATTTATGGTTTAAAATCAGTCATACATACAAATATAAATAAATCAATGAGATCCACACCAAGTGGATTAAAATACACCGTGCAAGTTTAAAGGGACACTGAACCCACATTTTTTCTTTCATGATTCAGATTGAGCATGACATTTTAATCAACTTTCTAATTTACTCCTATTATCAAATTTTCTTCATTCTCTTGGTATCTTTATTTGAAATGCAAGAATGTAAGTTTAGATGCTGGCCCATTTTTGCTGAACAACCTGGGTTGTTCTTGCTGATTGGTGGATACATTTATCCACCAATAAAGTGTTGTCCAGAGTTCTGAACCAAAATAAAAGCTTAGATGCCTTCTTTTTCAAATAAAGATAGCAAGAGAACGAAGAAAAAATGTTAATAGTTGTAAATTAGAAAGTTGCTTAAAATTGCATGCTTTATCTGAATCATGAAAGAAACAAATTAGCGCAGTATTATAAGGACTTATAAAATGTGAATAAGTAATATTATACAATAAAATCAATCTCTAAATAGAGACACTGAAAATAAACACAGCAAACACGTGCCTGGCCATATTGAAGTTGACCTAAGTCTAGCCAGACATCCCAGGTGGTAGATTTGGAACTTTTGGAGACTATTTCTCAGGTGGATGGTTCTATTTCTGCCTAAGCAAGACGTACTTCAATTCCTTTGGAAGACAGTACCACTTTTAGGGATCCAATGGACCAAAAATTAGAGTCTTATTACAGAATACCCTTTCAGCAAGCAGTACTTATATTTAGTCCAGCTATTCGTATAGTCTGTGTTGCTGCTGCAGCTACTTTATGGTGTGACAGTTTGTCTGATCAACTCGTCCTTGGATGACAATGCTTAACAAGTTTTTGCTAGAAGAGCCTTATGGCTAAAATCTTGGTCAGCAGATTTGGTCTGAGTACTGCTCCTAGAATCTTCACAAAGGTTCTGGGAACCCTGTTATCTGTCATCAGAGCTAAGAGTATATCAGTAGCTCCATACTTGGATGATATATTGGTTCAAACTTCTGTTGTTTCTTCAACAACATGTTTGAAAAATAAATGTTTCAAAGAGTTCTTTAGTTCCTAAGACCATAGTGTTTTTTTCTAGGAGTGAATATCAACTCTGTCTCAATGACTCTAACTTTCTCTGATCCGTTAGAGAAAAAATTATAGTCCACTTGTGCCAAGCTTCAGTCATCTCCGAATCCTACAGTAGCTCTCTGTATGGAAGTGCTGGGCCTGATGATTGCAGCATCAGATGAAATTCCTTTTGCTTGGCTTTACATGAGACCTCTTCAACTTTGCATGCTAGATCAATGGTGCAAGGATTACAATCTGCTGCCTCAAGGATTTTGATGGATCATGCCACAAGAGGTTTTCTCTCTTGGTGGATACATCATCAATCCATCTATCTAGGAGCATCTTTTCGTTGTCCATCTTGGACAGTAAAAACGACAAACGCAAGTCTTTCAGGGTGGGGTGCAGTGTTGGGGATCCAGGAGAGCTCACGGAGTTTGGTTATCTCAGGAAGCAAAGTTTACCTATAAATGTGTTGAGACTCTGTGTGATCTTCAGGGCTCTCCAGAGCTGGCTCCTTCTGAAGAAAGTGTCTCATCTGGGTTTTCATTTGGCCATTGTCACAACCGTGGCATGTATCAACTATCGGGGGAACGCACAGCTCCTTAGCGATAAAGGAAGTATATCAAATACTTCAGTGTGCAGACAACATTTGCTGCATCATCTCAGCAATTCACATTCCAGGAGGGAACAACTGGGAAACAGATAATCTCAGTCATCAATCTCTTTATCTAGGGCAACGGTCTCTTCATTCATATGTCTTCAATCAGATAGTTTAGAGATGGGGGTCTTTCGGATATAGACCTGATGGCTTCTTGATTAAACAACAAACTTCCAAGATATTTTGCGAGGTCCAGAGATCCACAAGCAGAACGTGTGGCTGCTCTAGCAGTTCCTTGCTTGTTTCGTCTAGCATATATTTTTATTCCTACTGTTTTTCTACCTAGGGCGATAGCTCGAATAAAACAGGAATTATCATCAGTGATTCTTGTATCTCCAGCTTAGCCTAGCAGAAGTTAGTTTGCAGACTTAGTTCAAATGTCGAGCTCTCATCCGTGGTATCTTCCTCATCATCATCATCAAGGTCTAGTCCCTCAACTCGATGGTTTGGAGATTTTTCAGATTTGGTAATAATTTTAATTTAATTTAATTGAGCAAGGAAGCCTGTTATGAGAGAGGTTTTCTTTTCTTTGTGTGAAAAGCACAATTTTTCTTGGCATTCTTTTAGAATTCCTAGACATTTTTGCTGGAGGGTTTGGACAAGGGTCTGTCTGCTAGTTCTTTGAAGGGTCAGATCGCAGCTCAGTTTTTTTTCATAAAATGATAGCTAAACTTCCTGATGTACAAAGTTTTGTTCAAGATCTAGGCAGAATAAAGGGTCATTTTGGCATTTTTCAAAACATCATATTCTGTTATTGCAATCAGCAAATGACCCCTATTAGCCATTTTTTTATCATTTACATGCAATTTGCAAAAGAAACTATAAATGCTGCCAAACCCTTTTTTGGATCATTATGCAGCCGAATTGTTGAGTTCTACCTAGTTAGAACAAATATTGTTTCATATGTGCATGTTCAGACACTTCTTGCAAAGCATACGCATATGTTAAGTGTCTGCTGCTGCTTTAGCGGCTCACTTCATCAACAACGACCAACAAATAGGCGAGTGATGTAGGACTGAGCATGGCGAACCAGACCGCTGAAGACTGAGGAACACTATGGTAGCAGTTTGCAGCTCAATGATGATGTTTATAATATAGGAGCATGCTGTATTGCTGATATACAAAAATGGAAGACTGTAGCTTCACAGTCATTGCACATGCGTGTGCCCACAAGTTACAGTGCGCATGCCGAAACTGAGGACCTTCATTTATTTAAATATTCAATTTACAACATCAGTGCTGCAGCACAATTGGATGAAGGGCTGGCATAGATTATCTGAAACTACAGCCTAAATTTGTGGGCGGGCTTTACGGCCTTTTTACAGGGGTAAATAAAATATAATTTTTTAACACATAAAAGCTTTGTTTCAAGGTAAGAAACAGTACTTTATAATCCGACACCTTGACTAAGTGATTATGTATTTTGTACTACGTTCCAAAAGTAAAGATTTTAAACCCTTTAAGATAAGTTATAAAACTTATCTCTCCTCCTTGGGACCTCAACTTTGTTCTAAGAGTTTTACAATCTGTTCCGTTTGAACCTTGCACTCCCTTGACATTCATTAACTGTCTTCTAAAGTTTTTTTTTTCTCTTAGTAATTTATTCTTCTAGGAGAGTCTCTGAGCTTTCTGCTTTTTATTGTTTTTATTTAGTTTTTTATCAGGATAAGGCACCTCTAAGAATTAAGTTTGATTTTGTACCGAAAGTGTTTTCTTCAGACAACATTAGTAGAGAAATTGTAGTTCATTTTCTTTGTCTCTGCAAAATTATAAGGAAAGACTTGCATAATTTGGATGTGGTGCATGCTCTAAAGTTTGATCTTCAGGCTTCTAAGGAGTTTAGACAGTCTTTCAGTCGATTTATTAATTTCTCAGGTCCATGAAACGGTCAGAAGGTGTCCGCTGTTACTTTAGCTTCATGGTAAAATTTCTGATCCATACCGCTTACTTGGTGGCGGGGTGGTCTCCTCCACAACGTATTACTGCTCTTTCTACCAGATATTTTTTTTTTACTTCCTGGGCTTTTAAAAATGAGGCTTCAGTAGAACACATTTGTAATGCAGCAACATGGTCATCCCTACGCACTTTTACTAAATTCTACTATTTTTTATGTTTTTTTGCTTCTTCAGAAGCTTCTTTTGGTAGGAAAGTCCTCCAGCCTGCCTTAATTTTTATCCTGCACTCATTACTCAAGGACTCCACAGCTTGGGTATTAGTTTCCCAGAAGTAATATACTTGTGAACTCTCACTGCCTTGCAAAAGAAAACAAAATATATGCTTACCCAATAAATTCATTTCTTTAGGGGTGGCGAGAGTCCTGCCCCAATTTATTTGTAATTTTTAGGGGGGGGGCAGTTTTATATTTGCACCTCATTTCCCTGTTTCTGTCCTTTCCTACCTTGTTTTCTATTTCTCCTTCTTGGCTACACATTAAACTGGATAATTAGAGAGGTGGGACAGATGGAATACACTTGGAGTTTGTGAATCTTTGCTTCCTCCTAATGGCTGGGAAGTGAATCCCAGAAGTAATGGACTCGTAGACTCTCACCTCCTCGAAATAAATTAATTTATCTGGTAAGCATAATTGGTGGGTGTTTTTGCATCGTAAACACCATCTGAATCATGAAAGTTTAATTTTGAGTTCTATATCCCTTTTAATTTAGAGGAGATTCTAATGGATTGAAATGCCACAGATTGCTAAGCCAAAACAACCTTGTTGGGCTGCTCCAAAGCTCTTGTTTCATATGTGCTCAGGTGGGGAAATCCTTTAAATCTAGCTTGTCATTGGGAATAGAGTCGAGAATTTCTGACCATTTTTTGAACAAAGGATAAGGAGCTTTTAAGCTACAAAGGTTTATTTAAAGGGACACTGAACCCAAATTTTTTCTTTAGTGATTCAGATAGAGCATGCAATTTTAAGCAACTTTCTAATTTACTCCTATTATCAACTTTTCTTAGTTCTCTTGCTATCTTTATTTGAAAAAGAATGCATCTAAGCTTTTTTTTGGTTCAGAACTCTGGACAGTACTTTTTTATTGGTGGATGAATTTATCCACCAATAAGCAAGAACAACCCAGGTTGTTCACAAAAATGAGCCATCATCTAAACTTACATTCTTGCATTTCAAATAAAGATACAAAGAGAATGAAGAAAATGTAATAATAATAGTAAATTAGAAAGTTGCTTAAAATTGCATGCTCTATCTGAATAACGAAAGAAAAAAATGTGGGTTCAGTGTCCCTTTAAGCAAAACAAACAGGCCAAACAATCAACTGGAGGAGATTATACATTGAATGAAAGTTATATATACATATCTTCTGTTTGCCCTCATATTACTGGAGTTGTGTACAATCAGGAATCTGAACATGCATCTGGGGACCATATGATACTGTTTGCACAATTTTATTCTGAAATTATCATATTGCAAATGTTTGTGGAATGTTTCTTAAGGCTGTTTGGGATAAAATATTAACTTTTAATTAACTGCCACTGCTTATAAGATTGTGACTTTGCCAGAAAATGAATTGGGGTAATTTAATTAGTCAATTTGTTTTTTTTAATCCATTGAATAGTTGGCATATCCTAAGAGCATAAATAAAGACTTTGAAAGTGAAACTTAAAGTCACAATTAAAGGGATATGAAAGTTAAAATTAAACTTCCCTGATTCAGGCAAAACATACACTAAATAAACAAAAAAACTAACTTATCTATTTATCTTCGGCACGTGCATGCTCATGAACCTACCTCAGTATGGTTTAAACAAAGGAAACCAAGAGACCAATTTTTAGAAATGTACGAGTGATACGTTTTTAATTTTGGCTTTTATACCCTTTTAAATTCCACATAATACATTTAAGCACAATAAACAAACAATGCAGTGTGCATTCATTTGTTTTGCCTGGTTTTCCTGTAGTTACCTCTGAGATTTGTGCATAATAGTATAACTGACCATACATAAATGTATCTTCTGATTGTTTAGATTAGTGTAGGAGCTAATTTACCTTTGGTTTGTCACATATGCCTTTCAAATTGTTTTTCTTATCTCAGCACTGCTAAAATCACAAAACCCGACATGTTTTACAAACACAATGATAGTTCTAAATCTCTATAAAACATATTTTTCTGCAGATCTTTTGCAGTGTTGTGCATAAATGAACATTAATGTTTAATTTTGCTTTAATCAATATATCAAAAATAAGACATGGTGGTCTTTTACATAAAAGGGAAAATGCAGTGCACAAAAACGTTATTAACAAATAGTGTGCTAGCAGTCACAATACTAAATGTATAATCGATAAATAGAAGAAAAGAGACTCATGATAATCACAAAGCAATGCAGCCTTGGTCATGCTCTGGACTCATATGATTACCACGAGTCTCTTTTCTTCTTTTTAGCAATTATACACTGTGGTTTGTATTACAGTTAAAAAAAGATAAAAAGGAATCTTGTTCCTTTGCAGAAAAATCTGTTTATTTATCTATGTATCTTTTCAGAGATGTTATTGCCTTGCTTATCAACTTAAGCTTTACATCATGAAGAAACTGTGCACTTCCTTTTCGTTTCAAAATAAACAGCTTAAATGTTAACCCTTTTCATGTAACAAAATGTTTACCAAAATATTTTTAAAATTGTTTACCAGGTTGAATGTAGAATACCGTTAAATGCTATTTTGCAATGCAGTCTTTATAATGTTAGTCTATACCAGGGGTCAGCAACCTTGGCACCTCAGATATATTTGGAACTATATTTCCCATGATGCTCAGACACACTTTAGGCTGGCTGAGTATCATGGGAAATGTAGTTCTGAAAAAAATCTGGGGTGCCAAGTTTACTGACCCCTGGTCTGTACTATGTACGCATTAAAAATGGCTTTAAGGTTATTTTAGGCCTGGTTGCTGGCTAACCATTTCTATTTTTGTCTCACTGCAGCTGTTTGAAGTCCTGCATTTTCTAGCTGAGAACTTTATATTTTCATACATGGGTTTAGCAATTTTCACTTTCCAGAAGCACATGTTTAGTCCGATCTTTATTGTTGGTGCCTTTGTATCCTTTTTGCTATGTTCGAATATCCTGTATGACAACACCTCACTGAGAACACATTGGGTTGCAGAAATGTTCACATGGGGTTCAGATTGCCTTGCTTATGAGAGCTACAAATCTATAACAAAGTGCTTGTGGTGTCAGTCCTTTTGTGACAGCGTTTTCATTATGATTATCCCCAAATATATAGGAACAATTTATAGTCCATCTCTCTGGACCAATCAGAATTCTTTTGTAATGAGAATATCATAGATCATATACAACACACATCAGCAGTAAAGAACAAAATAAAATTAACAATAAAAACTAGTTTCAGAGTATGAAAATCCTAACAGCATTTTATGATTATGCAGTGGGTAAAACCAATATGGAAGCAGACAAAAAAGTGTTTTATAAATTGTGTGTTTTGTTGTGTAAATTAGAAAACTTTATTGTCACTCAGATATGAGTAAAAGTCACGCACGTAAAACTCTTAGCAAGTGAAACTATGTCTCTGCAGGTTACGTGACTATAAAAACAAATGTTTTGTACCGTTACTATACATACTGTATGAAAGGGTCTCTCTTTTTATTTTACTTTCAACAAAGCTGTTTGACTCTGGGCATGTTGCATTTAACCTTTGAATAAAGAGGATTTGAGTCAACATATGTAAACATTTATGATGATAATACTATATAAAATTAATCAAAATGTAATAATTACTTTAAGATTGTTTCTGTGCCATTTTATATCAACCAAAATACTTTTCAAAGTGAGGCAAGCTTTCTGGGAAGAAGAGATGTGGTGATGATAAAAGTGAAGAGCGTTATTTACCTCAAACCATTTGTGGCTAGGTATTAGGGACTGAGGGGCATTGTTGCCGTTTTGTGGGCTGGAAGATGTTAAGGGATGGGGTTGAGGGTGGATAGCAAGCGTCATCCTGGGTGTGCCTGGTGGTCTGTTGGCTGGGCTACGGTTAATTCTGCATTTCGGGATATATGGTTGTCTTGGGACAGAGCTCAGAATTAGGGACTATCCCTCTTAAATAGGGACAGTTTATTACTAGACATAGAGATCATAAAAAAGTGAAGTTAGATGGTGAGGATAATACGAGAAGAAAAGCTGCAGATAATGCTTGGGGTGAAGTTTTTCCATTGGATACATGGGTTGGACACCTCCCATGTGCCAGATGTACCTGGGATTAGAATTTTATCTTCCAATATTTGTGCTGTCAGCTAGGTAGGCCATGTCCCAGAGGCAACCGTTGTGAAGACAACATTATTACAATTAATTATCAAAAGGCTGCACCAAGTTACCTCATGGCCTCTAGCTTAGGGTGACCAGATGTCCCCGATTTTAGGGGACGGCCCCTGGAAATGTAGACGGTTGGAGCCCCGTGCATGTAAGAGGTGTTCGTAGGAAGTTGATAGTTATCTGTTTTAGACACTGATTAGTTGCGCAGAGCTACAGCAGCGGTTCCGCTTCCCCTGGATACTTCACCGCTGGTGCTCACAGTGCAACTGAAGCTAAAAGCTTTGGACCCCTCTCTATATAGATTGTGAGGTGCTGCATGGGGTTTCCAGCCCTGCTTTGCAAGGGCTAAAAGTTGCAAGATAAGTTCTCATTGGTTGTTAGTGTTTAGTTAATAGCGGAAGCATGTTATATATGTGCAGGCGCAAAGGAATCGAGAGGCTTAGCCCTTGTTAGATAGGTCTAGTATGTTAAATTGTAATGTTTAGAAGTATGTAATCTTTCTAAGATTTTGATTGGTCAAAAACTACAAAGTAGGGGTATCTTCTGGTGATTGCTTTTACTAGTGGCCTATAGTGAGGCATTATTACTAAAGCGTGTAAAAGAGATGTGTATCTTTGGCTTTGAGTAATGTGTGCATGTTAAAAACCAAAAGAGTACTGCGTTGCTTGTAGGAGTATGTTATAGTACACGTTTGACATTTTTACTTGTGTTTTTTGGGAAAAAAAGGAATTCTAGTTCTCTATCAAAGAATAAGATTATCAAGAAATAACTTTTTTTTATGTAGGCGTTTGAGCTGGTCCTATACAAGCCTGGAATCCTTGACCTCAATTAATGGATCACATTGCTTGGACTGGTGGTAGAAGATAGGGAAGCAATGTGGGAAACTTCCCGGCTTTCTAAATTTTAGGGGCAAAATATAATTTACTGTAAGGGGTTTTAAAAAAATGTCCCTGGATTTTATTTTAAAAATCTGGTCACCTTACTATAGCTACAGAATTGTTTTGAAGTAAACTATGATTTACTTATTAAATTGTTACTTATTAACTGGATATATTCTGGCAATTACTTGTAGAGCCACATCAGCTTAATTATTTGTGTTAAATTTTGTGCCAAGCAATCCAGGCCATTAGTATTCTAGTGGTATTAATGCTCCCAGTTTAAGAGGTTCAGTATCAGTTTGCCTTTCTTTATGCTTCTCTTTTAACAAATAGGACATATTGATGCAGTTCTTTCCCAGTGGTAGAGATTTATTATATATAAAAATGTTAAGGGACATAAAAGAGCAAAAAGAAAATGTCCTTATCTGTTATTTTTATTATTACATTGTTGTGTGTGTAATGTCCTTACATATAGCTAACATTAACTCTTTATATGAATGATGCACTTGCAACTTCTAAATGTAGACTTGCACTTTATTTACTGGATTACATAACACATATATAGTCTTTTATAAAGAATGGCTGCTGCACTCCTTATATTAGCAGTCCTGTACACTGTATATGCAGCACTATAGTAATCTCAGTATCCGGTAGTATGCAATATGACAAGGGAACTACCTGATCAGCTGTATAAAGTCTGTTCTGTAGACAGTAATCCAGAGTAATTTATAACTGTATAACTGCAATCTAACTTATAATGTGTAACTGTCAGTCTTACTCTTCCTGACTAGCTGATGCTGTATCCTGCTGCAGTGATCTGTAGCTGACATTACACTTATTATTAGCAGCACTTGTCAGATCTTGAGGTTCAGTCCTTGTTACTTGTACTTTATAACTGCATCACAAACTGTCACAAGATGGCTTCTGAACTGTTCTGATTCGAAGCACAGCCCA
This sequence comes from Bombina bombina, assembly GCF_027579735.1. Taxonomy (NCBI): domain Eukaryota; kingdom Metazoa; phylum Chordata; class Amphibia; order Anura; family Bombinatoridae; genus Bombina; species Bombina bombina. The sequence goes on along the minus strand of NC_069501.1, from coordinate 806,587,005 downwards.
CTTGATGACATCATCTTTGTATCGAAGCCTCAATGTGCCATCTAACCAAATCGGGAAGTAAGCACAACACTACAGTGTGCAATGGGTTTATACACATAGTTAAAGTCGGCTCCAGAGTAGCTACTAGAAGCTAGCGGAACACATCTGGTGAGCCAATCACAAGAGGCATACTTGTGTACCCACCATTCACCAGCTATCACCCAGTAGTGCATTGCTGCTCCTGAGCCTACTAAGGTATACTTTTACATAAAGGATAACGAAGACAATGAGGTAAATTTGAGATTATAAATAAATTTAAAGTTCTCTTAAAATGTCATGCTATGTCTGAATCCACAAACATTTAGGGCCAGATTACAAGCGAAGCAGTATTTAATGCTCCCGCTCACGCACTAACTGCTAGAAGTAAGGTTTTTGCACGAGTTCAGTAAGGCTCATATTACAGGTAGACAGTAAAAAGGTTTTGCTCTGTCGCTAACCGGATGCTCGCAAAAAGACAAATCTAACACCCTTCTTGTACACAAACATGATCGCATATCTTCAAGTTTGCTAAGCTGACATGAAAATGTTAATATTTCACAATCCAATGTTCCTCACATAGCAGAATATGTTCTAATTATTCTTACATACATATTTCTACATATATCTGGTGGTATTTTGGTACAATATATATATATATATATATATATATATATATATATATATATATATATATGTGTGTGTGTGTATATATATATGTATATACAGTATCTCGCAAAAGTGAGTACACCTCTCATGTTTTTGGAGATATTTTATTATATCTGTTCATGTGACAACACTGAAGAAATGACACTTTGCTACAATGTAAAGTAGTGAGTGTACAGCCTGTATAACAGTGTAAATTTGCTGTTTCCTCAAAATAACTCGACACACAGCCATTAATGTCCAAATTGGGCCCAAAGTGTCAATATTTTGTGTAGCCACCATTATTTTCCAGTACTGCCTTAACCCTCTTGGGCATGGAGTTCACCAGAGCTTCACAGGTTGCCACTGGAGTCCTCTTCCACTCCTCCATGATGATATCATGGAGCTGGTGGATGTTAGAGACCTTAAGCTCTCCCACCTTCCGTTTGAGGATGCCCCACAGATGCTCAATAGGGTTTAGGTCTGGAGACATGTTTGGCCAGTCCATCACCTTTACCCTCAGCTTCTTTAGCAAGGCAGTGGTCGTCTTGGAGGTGTGTTTGGGGTCGTTATGTTGGAATACTGCCCTGCAGCCCAGTTTCCGAAGGGAGGGGATCATGCTCTGCTTCAGTATATCACAGTGCATGTTAGCATTCATGGTTCAGTCAATGAACTGTAGCTCCCCAGTGTCGGCAGCACTCATGCAGGCCTAGACCATGACACTCCCACCACCATGCTTGACTGTAGGCAAGATACATTAGTCTTTGTACTCCTCACCCGGTTGCCGCCACACACGCTTGACATCATCTGAACCAAATAAGTTTATCTTGGTCTCATCGGACCACAGGACATGGTTCCAGTAATCCATGCCCTTAGTCTGCTTGTCTTCAGCAAACTGTTTGCAGGTTTTCTTGTGCATCATCTTTAGAAGAGGCTTTCTTCTGGGACGACAGCCATGCAGACCAATTTGATGCAGTATGTGGTGTATAGTCTGAGCACTGACAGACTGACCCCCACCCCTTCAACCTCTGCAGCAATGTTGGCAGCACTCATACGTCTATTTCCCAAAGACAACCTCTGGATATAACGCTGAGCATGTGCACTCAACTTCTTTGGTCGACCATGGCGAGGCCTGTTCTGAGTTTAAAATATCCTGTGAAACCGCTTTATGGTCTTGCCCACCGTACTGCAGCTCAGTTTCAGGGTCTTGGCAATCTTTTTATAACCTAGGCCATCTTTATGTAGAGCAGCAATTCTTTTTTTCAGATCCTCAGAGAGTTCTTTGCCATGAGATGCCATGTTGAGCTTCCAGTGACCAGTATGAGAGAGTGTGAGAGCGATAACACCAAATTTAACACACCTGCTCCCCATTCACACCTGAGACCCTGTAAAACTGACGAGTCACATGACCCCGGGGAGGGAAAATGACTAATTGGGCCAAATTTGGACATTTCCACTTAGAAATAAGAATAGAAAAAAGTGACAGCAACTTTGAGCAATACAAGTCCAGAGAGTGCCTCTTCATTCTTGGAAAATATATTCATTCTTGGCAATTTATATAGAGAGCACCCTGGCAATTCATATAACAGTAAGTGCTTGGATCAACCCTTGTTTGTAAAAAAAAAAAAAAAAAATATATATATATATATATATATATATACAGTATATATTATAGAGAAGACAAGCACTCCAGATAGCAGGTCGCAAATGCCTGGGATGCAACAGAAAAAAATGTAGAAGCAAAAGAGGAGTGCACTCACCAGGACTTATAAAAAAAATTATTTCCACATATTAGGAAATACATTTTTTGATAAGTCCTGGTGAGTGCACTCTTCTTTTACTTTTATATTTATATATATGTATATATATATATATGTATGTGTATATATATATATATGTATGTGTATATATATATATATATATGTGTATATATTCTTCATAAATGGCAAGAGTCCACAGCTGCATTCATTACTTTTGGGAATTTAGAACCTGGCCACCAGGAGGAGGCAAAGACACCCCAGCCAAAGGCTTAAGGCTTAAATACTCCTCCCACCTCCCTCATCCCCAGTCATTCTTTACCTTTCGTCCCAGGGGGTTGGCAGAGAAGTGTCAGAAACTTTTGATAGTCTCTTATGGAGGGTAGTACTCTTCGGCATGGAGCTGGAGTTTTAAGTAGTCCTGTCAGCCTCTCAGTAAGAGCATGGGTGAAAGTTAGAGTCCAGAGATGCAGGGAGAGTCTTTCTGTGAAACCATCACGACTCATATTAACAGCTCCAAAAGCAATCAGCGTTGACGAGTTTCGCTGCCTGATTTTTTTCTCTCAAGTCCATGGCAGAGGCGACGCTACTATCTGTCGTTCTTGAAGTGCCGTGTTCCTGTTCCACGGCGTAGATTCCGGTAAGATTGTTTCATTTTACTTTCATCATGGATGTATTGTAATTTTGACTGTTGATCTGAGAGGGGCTACAACCTTTCAGGGATAACTTTAACATAGGGTCTCATTGAGACTCTTTTTTGTATCTAGGAATCAAGGGTTAATATCTCCTGAGGGGGATTATTGAACAGGGGGGTTTATAATCACGTTTGTTATGTGATTCTGTCTGCTACTGTGTAGTGTTGCTTCGGCTCATGGCTATTTTGGAACATAATGGCCTATGTCTAGTGACCCAGCCTTTTCGGTCGGGCGCACTTTTGCATGGACTGCACGGTTTATCTTGTGACTCCATTTCCATTTTCCTGACCATGTGGCGACAGAGAAATCCTGGTCCACTGGTGTCTGGTTCTCTGGAGACGGCAGTGTCCCAGTTATGGAGGATTCTTGGAGACGGATATCTCTGATTCAAACTCTACTTCTTGTGAAGAATATGAATTGGCCCGGGTGATACATGCTCATCAATTATCCGAATGCCGTTTTAGAGTGCTCTGTTCCTTGGAATCGGGTGCCCACTGAGGCATCTGTCTCTGGGGATTCTATTTCTCACAAGACGAGTTCCCTACCATCAACTCTCTTACTACGCATGCAGGTAACCCAAACACTACTTATCCTTTCTAGGGAGTGTGGCCTGTTCCCACCGGAGGTTACGACACGGTTCCTCATGGCCATATCTGTGATGCTGGCACATCTGCACCTCCCGGGAGTGTGCTTACTATATTGTTCGTGTTTCATTAACCTGAGCTCGTCAGGCGTGGGATCGCCTGGTCCAGTTCAGCCTTCTGGGGGAGCAACTGCCCCTGAGGCCTCAGGGGGTCAACCTTCGGGGCCGGTGTTCCTTTTGTCCCGGCGGAGGTATGTTGCTCCTTTTGTTATAGACTGGCGCGCCTTCGTGTCCTACTAAGGCACGTTTTTAAGCGTTGCTGGAGGATCCCACTCTTAATGGGTCTGGGTATTCTCAGTCTTAATCTTCGACTAGCTTGCATGCATAGACATATGGGGATGAAGTAATCTTCTTATAGTCTTTGTTATTTGTGTATCCTTTTCCAGTTCTGAGCTTGGAAGTCTCGGACCCCTGTTTGGGCTGGTCCTGCGGGTCTGTCCGTTCTTCCTGGGCGATAACCTATGGGTTCCCTTAACTTTTATTTTCATCCGGTGAGGATGATTTTTATTTGGTTTAAAGCTCATGTTGTGGTGTGATGTTTCCTTTGGGAACTTTCCTCTCTGGAATTAATACTCGCGATTTTGTGGTTGCTCTGTTTTCAAAAGTCTGTCTGACTGTTCTGTATCCCTCCATCATCGGGGGAGACTCTATGTGGCCTTGACAGTGCTGGGGCTCTTGGTTTCAGGTTGGTCCTGACTGGGTACAAATCCTTCTGTCTTTGAGGCCTAGTTCAGACACGTGGCACCTTTTTATGTCCGGTTGGTCCGGTGAGGACGCCTAGTGATCACAATATGATTTGTGTGATTGTCTTATTTTACAAGCTTCAACTAGCATCCTGAGAGGACTTGAGGGTCTGTGGTTGCTTAGGGGCATGGGGGGTTGGTTCATTCCTCATTCGCCTTTCAATCTAGTGGGCCCGGACTCCGTTGAGATCCGTGGCGACATTCTCAGTCATTTCCAAATTTTTCGGGAGCTAGAGTGTTCCTTCACATTGTGGGTTGGAGACTTGGAGGATTTAGGTCCTTCTTACCGCCGTTCTTACGGTTTTGCCTCTCATGGTCTCTTTAGAAGTGTCCTTTTAGGACTTGTTCCTTTTAGAGGTTCTCTTCCTTCGGGTCGAGACTTTCTGGACTTCGTCCGGTTTTTCTGGTGGCTTTGGCCGCTTAAAGGGACAGTAATGTCAAAACTAAACTTTCATGATTCAGATAGGGCATGCAATTGTAAACAACTTTCCAATTTACTTTTATCATCAAATTTGCTTTGTTCCCTTGGTGTTCTTTTTGAAAAGCTAAAGCTAGCTAGGCTCAAACTGATTTCTAAACCGTTGAAAACCGCCTCTTAGCTCAGAGCATTTTTAAAGTTTTTCACAGTTAGACAGTGTTAGTTCATGTGTGTCATATAGATAACATTGTGCTCACTCCCATGAAGTTATTTAGGAGTCTTTACTGATTGACTACACTGCATGTCTGTCAAAAGCACTTAGATAAGGAGGCTGTCTGCAGAGACTTAGATACAAGGTAATCACAGAGGTAAAAAGTATATTAATATAACTGTGTTGGTTATGCAAAAACTGGGAATGGGTAATAAAGGGATTATCTTTTTAAATAAGAAAACTTTTGGTATAGACTGTCCCTTTAATTAGGAAGTGAAGGCCGTGAGGCTCTGTCTTCCTTCGGGAGTTAGTCGTCTCCATATCAGGGGCGATAGGAGGTGTTGTCTCTTTTTCCAAGCTTTTTGCTTAGTGGATGTTTTTCTGCCTGGGTTCGGGATGCTTTCCATTCCTCTCCTTTGGGTGTGGTCCTCTGGAACGTTAATCTGAAAGGATTATGGAGACTAGCCTTTCTTCTACTCTCTTTTGGGAAATTTTGTTCTCATTTTCATTTCCCTTAGTGCTGCCCTTGGGGCTCTAGAGAAATTGTGTGACTTTGTCGCGGTCTAGTACCTTGCTGGGGGGGGGGGGGGGGGTTGACCTCCGGCTAAGGGTGTTCTCTTCCCTTCAGGCTGGGAATTCCGAGTGAGTCCTGTACCCGTTCTCAGAGTTTCCTGGTTCTCATCCCCTGTGAGGTCTGATTGCTTCAGACGGGGGGTATCTTGTTCTCCCTGAGGGTGTCGTTCATTCTAGGACGATTCTGGGTCCCTGGTCCGGAGTTCTTGTCTTGGATCCTTCTTGGATGTCTGGAGACTTATGATCCGGTGGACTGGTTCGGGAGACCTAGTTTTTTTCAGGGACCCTATGTTGCAACATAGGGGCTAGCTCATTGGGCTTGCAAGCAGGTAGGCCAGAGTTCTCATCCACATTTGCGTACTGGTTATAAACTTTAAGGCCTGACTTGTCCTTCGGACAGAGTGTGCTCCTCTACAGTGGTGTCTGGATGATTTTTCATTTGGTATGCATGTGATCATACTATGGCTTCATGTCTTGTGGACATGTAAGCTGTTCTTATCTGTGCCCTTTGGAGGGGATAGTTTATCTTCCTTATGAGTTGGGGTTTCCTCTCTCTGGAGGGTCTTTGTCCTGCCCTGTGTGTAGGAGGTTGGATCAGGTGGCTTATTTCTGTAAGGGGCAGCACCTGCCGCTCTGTGGGCTCTGTTATACCTGTTGGAAATTGATCTCTACGTAGAGACTGTCTAAGAGAGTTGGGACAGGTCTTCCTACAGATCTATTGCACGTTCTCTGTTCCAGGTCCTAGGGGGTTCTCCTTAGGAGTGCCTTATTTTGGAGTAAGGGATTGGGTTGGCACCCGAGCTCTGTTGAAGTGGGTGAGTCCCCCCTTTTTTCTTCTATTCCCTGGGGGCTTGTGGTTGGGGTCTTTCTGTCCCCCTGTCTATCAGACATGTCTTTCGCTTGGGCTGGTCTGGTGTTGGAGCAGGATCTGAGATCTGTTGCTCTGCTATTTCGTCCTTGGAGCATTCGAGGTACAGTAAGCCTTTTTGAGGTTTCTCCTTTCTCCACATTCAAGATTTGTGGGAAGGACTGGTGGTTCTTAGATAGCCTGCGACTTTATCCGCTGGTTAGTGGATAGTTCGCAATCTGAAGGATCCGATCTTCAGCTGCTTTCTATTTGCCCTGCAAGTATTTAAGTTTCAGAGTCATTTGTAGATGACTGCAGCGTGCAGTGTTTTTGCTTCAGGTGTTGTTCGTCAGACCTAAGTGAACTTTTCCGCACGAAGTTTCGTTCTGAATATTTCGGTATTCTGAGATACCTTTTTGTGACTTGGGGACCTTCATCTTCAGTTGCTTTCTAGAGCGCGGTTGCACTGTGTTAGGGGAAGATCCTCTCTCTGTTTCAGACTCCCGGCCTTATCCCTTGGTTTCTGTGTTTCTGGGGTCTGGGCGTTGCCTCCCCTTGTTTCTATGAGACTGGTTGGGTCTCTGTTAGCCTGACCCGGTTTCTCTGGTTTTTGCTCTGTGTTTTTATTTAGGACTCATTGTGCCCTTTTTAGGGTTTTTTTCTGGAGTTCCTTATGCTAGCTGGAAGCTAGCTCAGCATTCTACTGCTCTGTGGCTACTCTACACTGTAGCAAACAGAGGGTTGCAAATTCGATCCCCGGCGAGGTCTACTCAGCCTTTCCTCCTTTCGAGGTTGATAAAATGAGCAGCGCCTTGAGTCCCTTAAGGGGGATTAGCCGCTCTTTACAAGTACAATCATATTTTCTCTGTGCCTTTTCTTCTTTGTGGTAGAATACGGTAGTTTGTTCCCTTTCTTTAGTAAGGGAAGTGGTGTTTGGAGATCGACTGCTGGGGACGGTGTCTCTTGGAGGCTGTTGACTCAGTCAAGTCTAGTTCCTGTGGTCTCTAGCAAGGCTGTGTCCTTGAGCCTTTTCCTTTTTTTCAAAGTTGTTCTCGACTTCAGACGAAGCAGGATTTTGTTGGGTAGGGGTTTTCAGGCCTGGTGCCCTCAGAATGGGCCGCCTCTTGTACCTTCCCGTTTTTGCATTCCATGTCCTCTATAGCTTGGGTATTGTTTTCCCAAAAGTAATGAATGCAGCTGTGGACTCTTTCCATTTATGATGGAAAACTTAAATTATGCTTATCTGATCATTTTCTTTTCTTCAGATGGAAAGAGTCCCCCGCCCGTATTTTTTCTGTGGGGCGTCTGTTATTTTTGTTCTTCTGGCACCTTTTCACCCTGATATTTCTTCTACTGTTCCTTGTTCCTCGGCAGAATGACTGGGGGATGAGGGAGGTGGGAGGAGTATTTAAGCTTTTGGCTGGGGTGTCTTTGCCTCCTCCTGGTGACCAGGTTCTAAATTCCCAAAAGTAATGAATGCAGCTGTGGACTCTTTCCATCTGAAGAAAAGAAAATTATCAGGTAAACATAATTTGATATATATATATATATATATATATATATATATATATATATATATATATATATATATATATATATATATATATATATATATAAATATGCATTTATGAATAAATAGAACATATTCTTCTATTTGAAGAACATTGGATTGTAAAATCTTCCTATTTTCATGTCGGGTTAACATACTTGAGTAAGGGTGTGTTTTTTCCAGTTTTCGTTCTCTATGGGGGAATACGTTAATGCGGTTGCGATATTCTAAGTATGGCTTTTTGCACGTGTTGAATTAGTTGTGCAAAAAAAATTTTTTACTTTCAATTTGTAATACACACGTTACCCGACACACTTAAAAAGCTTCTAGCAGAGTTAACACACGATCAGGATCGATAAATTAGTGATCCCCTGTAATCTAGCCCACTGTTGATAATGCCCTGTTTAGGAGCTTCCACTCTCGAACAGAATATGGCCAGTGATTGGTGAGTTATGGAACTTTTGCTCCTGATTGGTTCACTAACACGGTTTCCTACTTGCCGTTCCAGGACTTTACATATGTGTTTAACCTGTTTGCAGGGATAAAATTGATAGGCCTAGTTTCAATTGCTGTTGCAAACTGTGTAAACTGGTGTTAACATTTAGTAGCTCCATTAAAGTTTATGTGAAGTTTTATGTTGTCACATGTAGCTGCATGTTATTACCAGTAAATTGGCCCCAGTGAGTCAAAGTGTGTTGCTTCCCGGAACATTATTTCCTTTATATTCAATATGTATTGATTTCATACTAATAAAAATAAATGCAATGGGCCACTGAGATATTATTTATGTGTTTAGAAGTCCAAAGATTTTGACCTCAATGTAGCTTGAAAGCCAGTAATCATTATCCGTGATTATATTTAGCTGTTGACTCCTTGACTACTGTCTGCAACAGATCGCTATATTTGTAGGAAGAGCTGCTCATGTTTACCCACTGTCATTTTTTCTGAACTTGGGAAGAAGACACAAGATTGGTTGGAACTTCCAGCACATGATGATGTTTTCAGGTACATTTATACTGTGGTAGCCCTTGTACATGCTGGGCTTGTGTTCTTCACCAATCCGTTTAAGAAGAACAGTCCCTGTATGTGGCTAAATGCAAAAAGATATTTAAAGGGACCTATTACTCACTGTTATGCATTATTATTATCATTCATTTATAAAGCGGAACATTATGCAGCACTATAACATTAAGTACACAACTGCAGAGTACAGAAAACAAGATGTTTACATAAAACATAAAGGGTAGAGAGCACTGCCTGTGAATCACTATTGTGTCAACCACCTTTACAGGGCAGATGGACTTATGAGCTTACCTTCTAAAGCATATGATAAACATAAAAAAATGTCATCTACGTGACAGGGCAGCATTTAAAAATATAGATTTTAAAAAAAAATGTAGAGTAAAGACTGTTAAAATGTAAGCTAAAACAAATACAGCACTACCGGTAATAGTTATGCTGCTGATTATTATTATACTACTATCAGCCACTTTGCATTAGCTGGGTGTGCACAACTGATACTGCTGTATTAGTTTCATTTTAAATTAAAAAATCTTTTACTTCACAACTTTCAGTAAAAAAATTGATTACAAAGTTTGGTTAAACATCATCATTTCTGTGAACCGGTTAAAAAGAAAGGGATATTAAAAAGTATGAAGTTGCATTATAAAATGTTTAATTATGTGCACTTAAAAAAACTTTGATTATTTAGCTTGTCCCCTGTAATTTAACTCTTAAAATTGTTGTTTGAACTTGTTTTTCCCCTTATATCTCTCCTGCTGAGAACAATTATGGACAGATTAAAATCAGGCAATAAAAGAGACTGTTCAAACAAAGCTGTGTTGAACATAGGATTGTCAAAGTAATTATCTAACATTGTTTACACACATCCTTGTTTGCACAGTTTCTTTTATTGGCTGTTTTATAATCTATCTATAATTGTTCTCCGCAGGAGAGATAAGTGCAAATTTAAGTTTAAACATTGAGGTACCCGCTACGTTATGAAAACTAAAGTACTGTATATAAACTAAACCTTTTTAGGTTGCGCTGTGTTCAAAATGAACTCTTTTCTTTAATGTATTCTTATACAGCTATGTGCCTCTTAGCTGCTGAGCATGTATGATGCAGTGTCAGCTGTGCACAAAACACATTTCTTACCAGTTTCAATAAAAAGTTAAACCTCTGTGCCTCAACTTTTATTTAATTCAAAAAAGCATTTTAACATGTTTAACAAATTGCCGTTCTTCCATAGGCACAATATTTCTTTCTATAATGCCTCCCTAAGAGTTTTGTCATTCTTATAGAGTTGGTATGTTGACCTTGTTGTGTATTGAAAATAATGTATCCAGGCCATTTTAGCTACAATTTAGTCTGAACCTTAGACCTTTATAGTACTGTCAAGTGTACTGCATAATAGCTTCACCAGTACCTGTTTTACAGCCATTTCCTCTGGATCAATCGCAAGCACTCCGTCCTCTTGGCATCGGTTTCTCAGACATTTTGTAATCAGCATTATTTATTTATTCAGAATGTCAGACATCCAAAGGCATTTTATAGATGTTATTTTGAATTGCTGTTTCATTTAAACATCACTTGAAACCGACTTCACCAATTTCATTTAACAAATGTACCCTTATCTAGATATAAAGTCACATATTTTATTTTTACAAGACCTATCTGTCTCCCTATATACATAGACCTATCTGTCTCCCTATATACATAGACCTATCTGTCTCCCTATATACATAGACCTATCTGTCTCCCTATATACATAGACCTATCTGTCTCCCTATATACATAGACCTATCTGTCTCCCTATATACATAGACCTATCTGTCTCCCTATATACATAGACCTATCTGTCTCCCTATATACATAGACCTATCTGTCTCCCTATATACATAGACCTATCTGTCTCCCTATATACATAGGCTGCTACAAAATGATCAGTTTCTCTGGTTTTACTTTACTACTGACAACGTTACTTCCAAATTCCAAGCAAAAATATTGTCATTTAGAGCAATTATTTGCAGAAAATGACAACTAAACAAAATAACAAAAAAAAGATGCAGTGTTTTTAGACCCCAAATAATGCAAATAAAACAAGTTCATTATCATTTTTAAACAACACAATACTAATGTTTTAACTTAGCAAGAGTTTAGAAATCAATATTTGGTGGAATAACCCTGATTTTGAATCACAGCTTTCATGGGTCTTGGCATGCTTTCCGCCAGTTTTTCACATTGCTATTGGGTGACTTTATGCCACTCCTGGTGCATAAATGTAAGCATCTCGGCTTTGTTTGAGGGCTTGTGACCATTCATCTTCTTCCTGATCACATGCCAGAGGTTTGAAAGATCTGGAGATTGGGCTGGCCGTGACAGGGTCTTGATCTGATGGTCCTCCATCCACACCTTAATTGACTTGGCTGTGAAAATAACATTTGTCAGAGCCGAAAGCAGCAAGTTTTCTTCCAGGATAACCTTGTACGTGGCTTGATTCATGCATCCTTAACAAAGATAAACCTGCCTGATTCCAGCGTTGCTAAAGTACCCCCAGATCATCACCGACCCTCCACCAAATTTCACAGTGGGTGCGAGACACTGTAGCTTGTAGGCCTCTCCGGGTCTAACCATTAGACGGCCAGGTGTTGTGCAAAGCTGAAAATTGTACTCTTCAGAGGAAATTACCTGGAATGGAGCAGAGTCATCTTTGTGAAGGACACATGAATCAATCCACGTACAAGGTTATCCTGGAAGAAAACTTGCTTCCTTCTACTCTAACAATGCTTCCCAACTCAGAGGAATGTTTTTTTTCCAGCAGGACAATGCTTAATGGTGCGCAGCCAGGTCAATCAAGGTGTGGATTGTGATCAAAACAGATCAAGACCCTGTCATGACCAGCCTAATCTCTAGAACTGAACCCCATTGAAAACCTCTGAAATGTAATCAAGAGGAAGATGGATGTTTTACAAACTAATCCACAGACTCCTTTTTTTCAGGATTTTAATAAGATGGTATTGGCCATCAGTTCTCTTAAAAAGGTTTTAAACACTTTAAGTCACCGATGTATATTAACAGACGGCATTGCCAAGAGGTGTTTTACTATACATCTCAATGAGTGGCGATGCTGGTGATAAATTCCAACCAGCATTGGCACTGAAATTGGCGATGTATAGTAAAGGATCCCTTTGGAATATATTACACAGTCTAACAACTATTACTATGTACTCCTAAACCGAAAGAACCCACCACTACAAACTAACCCTACACTACTTGACGCCTAACCTGGAAATAGCTCACTGCAAAGCTAACCTATTAACCCTTGAACTGCCAGCAGTCCACCACAATAAACCTTCCACCCTAATAACCCCTAAACTGACAATAGCCCAACACATTATCCCCCTACTCTACTTAATCCCATCACCGCCACAACCCCTAACCTATTAACCCCTACACCGCCACAACCCCCCAATGCAATAAGCCCCCAAACCCAAAACTCCTAATCCGCTACAACCCCCCAACACAACCTACTCCTTCACTACTTCTACCTAACACCCTCTAAGTTCCAAAAATAACAAACACTACATTTACACAAAATATAAAACCTAATATAGAAAAAAAACACTACTACCAAAAAGAAAAACCACAGTTATGCCTATACTAAAACTAAGGCTCCCTTTAAAAAAGCAAACAAAAAAAACACTACATAATTTACTATAGCAATAGCTATTAGAAGGACTTTTTGTAGGGCATTGCCCTAAAGTTACTTAGCTCCTTTTCATCTAAAAAAAATAAAAAAATAACCCTATGCTAAGAAAAGATTGTCCTGAAAAGGGCATTTGCTTGAACAGTGCCTAAAGTCATTTCAGCTCTTATGCTGCCCAAAGAAAATAAAAACATATTCTAATAAAAAAGGTTGCCCTGTAAAGGGCATTTGGTAGGACATTGTCCTAAAGTGTTTTTTGGAATTAAAAAATAAATAAAAACAGATGAAATCCCTATTCTAAAACAATCCTATACTAAAAAAACCAAATAATTATTTTAATAAAATCCCTATAGCACAGCCCTACTTTCTACTAATTAAAACATTTTTTTTTAAAGATTTATGTTTAGATACAATACTTTTACTCCTCTTTCAATAAAGATCTAAATGGGACTATATATAAACTGAGACCTGGTGATAAGGGAGGGATTTTTTGGGATATGTGCAGAATACAAGGACTGCTTGGAAAAACTTTAACCTATTCAATATGCAGATGGCCATAAAACCACTAGAGAAGATTTAAATATTACTAAGATTATGAATATATATATTTATTATATATATTTATTATTTTTACATTTTTGGATGTCTGTGTCTGTACTCATCATCAGGGATTGTTTTTCAGAGGCGATTTGTATATTTAAAACCATTTTTATAGTGTCAATACTGTTTTCTTTATGTTTCTACGACATTACTACTGCAAGTGATTAAACCTGATATGCTCTGACAATAACAAGTCATTTTTCACCAGGTCTGCGTGGTGCAATGACATTTGCTCTGGCCATTCGAGATACTGCGTCATATTCGCATCAGATGATGTTCTCCACTACACTTCTCATTGTGTTTTTCACTGTCTGGATTATTGGTGGTGGCACAACCCCTATGCTTTCCTGGTTGAACATAAGGTTAGTAGTTAAAAATAACATTACCAATGTTGTGCGTTTGTGTTGGTAATTACTTGGTGAGTTTTCATTCCTGCTGATGAAAACAAAATTAGTTGCTCTGATATCAGTAATGAAGTAAAGCTGGCGGCTAAAAACAACCTAATTGAAAAAGGGTGCAAAAATATTTGTTGTTGCAAAAACATCAGGGAAATTCTTGATGTCAATACTAGTGGAATGGAAGTTCGAAACATAAATTCTTAAACAAAAATTACATTAACCCCTTAACTCAAAGAACCTTCTACATATAAAGCATAAACACTAATACACTTAAATGGGCACAAAACCGGTACCATAAAAATTAGCGGCTAGATCACGAGTTGTGCGTTAGCCTTAGAAAGCAGCGTTGAGAGGTCCCAACACTGCTTTTTAATGCCCGCTGGTATTACGAGTCTGGCAGGTACATGTGTACCGCTCACTTTTTTTCCGCGACTCGAGCATACCGCAAATCCCGTTACGTCAATTGCATATCCTATCTTTTCCATGGTATTTGCCTAATTGCCGGTATTACGAGTCTTGGAAAAAGTGAGCGGTAGACCCTCTCCTGTCAAGACTCCTACCGCATTTTAAAGTCAGTAGTTAAGAGTTTTATGGGCTAATGCCGTAACATAAAACTCTTAACTAAAGTGCTAAAAAGTACACTAACACCCATAAACTACCTATTAACCCCTAAACCAAGGCTCCCCCGCACATCGCAAACAATTAAATAAAATTTCTTTCATGTAATTGGCAAGAGTCCATGAGCTAGTGACGTATGGGTTATACAATCCTACCAGGAGGGGCAAAGTTTCCCAAACCTCAAAATGCCTATAAATACACCCCTCACCACACCCACAATTCAGTTTTTACAAGCTTTCCCTCCTATGGAGGTGGTGAAGCAAGTTTGTGCTAAGATTTCTACGTTGACATGCGCTTCTCAGCATTTTGAAGCCCGATTCCTCTCAGAGTACAGCGAATGTCAGAGGGACGTGGAGAGTATCACCTATTGAATGCAATGATTTCCCTAACGGGGGTCTATTTCATAGGTTCTCTGTTATCGGTCGTAGAGATTCATCTCCTTACCTCCCTTTTCAGATCGACGATATACTCTCATATACCATTACCTCTACTGATAACTGTTTCAGTACTGGTCTGGCTATCTGCTATATGTGGATGGGTGTCTTTTTGGTAAGTATGTTTTTTATTACTTAAGACACCCCAGCTATGGTCTGGCACTTTATGCATTTATATAAAGTTCTAAATATATGTATTGCACTTATATTTGCCATGAGTCAGGTTCATGTATTTCCTTGTGCAGACTGTCAGTTTTATATTTGAGAAATTAAACCTATTAAGAAATATTTTTTTCTTACCTGGGGTTTAGTCTTTTTTCAAATTGACTACTTTTTACTTTCAAATTGCGGGCAGTATTAGGCCCGCGGGTGCTCCAAATGCTAGACTTTATTGCGTCATTCTTGGCGCGAGAATTTTTTGGCGCGAAAAGTACGTTCGTTGACGCTAGTTCGTCACTTCCGGCGTCATAGTTAACGCGGGAGTCTTATACACGGATGCGTCGTTAGTAACCCAAGTGTGTCATTTCCGGATGTTGTTGGAGCCAAAAATTTCTCTCACGTTGTGCGTCGTACTTGGCGCCAAATTTTTCAGTAGTTTTATACCCCATTGCTGTTTGCCTCTTGCCTTTCTCTATGTCAGAGGGCTATGCTGTTTGCATTTTTTTCCCATTCCTGAAACTGTCATATAAGGAAATTGATAATTTTGCTTTATATGTTGTTTTTTCTTTTACATTTTGCAAGATGTCTCAATCTGATCCTGCCTCAGAAGTTCTACCAAAGCTAAGTGCATTTGTTGTAAGGTTGTGGAAATTATATATCCGAATGTCATTTGTAATAGTTGTCATGATAAACTTTTACACGCAGAGAATGTATCCATCAGTAATAGTACATTGCCAGTTGCAGTTCCTTCAACTTCTAATGTACATGATATACCTATGAATTTTAAAGAATTTGTTTCTGATTCTATTCAGAATGCTTTGTCTGCATTTCCGCCTTCTAATAAACGTAAAAGGTCTTTTAAAACTTTTCATAAAGTTTAAGAAATTTCAAATGACCGGCAACATAATGATTTATCCTCCTCTGATGAGGATCTATCTGATTCAGAAGATCCTTCCTCAGATATTGACACTGACAAATCTACTTATTTGTTTAAAATAGAGTATATTAGTTCTTTGTTAAAAGAAGTGTTAATTACTTTGGATATTGAGGATGCTAGTCCTCATGACATTAAGACTAGTAAGCGTTTAAATGCTGTTTTTAAACCTCCTGTGGTTACTCCAGAGGTTTTCCTATTTCTGATGCTATTTCTGATATGATTTCTAAGGAATGGAATAAGCCAGGTACTCCTTTTATTCCTTCTTCAAGGTTTAAAAAACTACTATACTAGCAATTTCTTTAGAGTTTTGGGGGAAAATCCCCAAAGTTGATGTGGCTATTTCTACTCTTGCTAAACGTACCACTATTCCTATGGAAGACAGTACTTTGTTTAAAGATCCTTTAGATAGGAAACTTGAATCCTATCTAAGGAAAGCTTATTTATATTCAGGTCATCTTCTCAGGCCTGCAATTTCTTTGGCTGATGTTGAAGCTGCATCAAGTTTTGGTTGGAGAATTTAACGCAACAAGAATTGGATTCTGACATATCTAGTATTGTTCGTTTACTGCAACATGCTAATCATTTTATTTGTGATGCCATTTTTGATATTATCAAAATTGATGTTAGATCCATGTCTTTAGCTATTTTAGCTAGAAGAGCTTTATGGCTTAAATCTTGGAATGCTGATATGACATCTAAATCTAGATTATTATCTCTTTCTTTCCAAAGTAATAATTTATTTGGTTCTCAGTTGGATTCTATTATTTCCACTGTTACTGGAGGAAAAGGGTTTTTTCTGCCCCAGGATAAAAAAACCTAAGGGTAAATCTAAGGCTTCTAACCGTTTTCGTTCCTTTCGTCAAAATAAGGAACAAAAATCTAATCCTTCCCCCAAGGAATCTGCTTCCAATTGGAAGCCTTCCTCAAATTGGAATAAATCCAAGCCATTTAAGAAACCAAAGTCAGCCCCTAAGTCCGCATGAAGGTGCGGCCCTCATTCCAGCTCAGCTGGTCGGGGGCAAATTAAGGTTTTTCAAGGATTTTTGGATAAAGTCTGTCCAAAATCAATGGATTCAGAGCATTATCTCTCAAGGGTATCGAATAAGAGTAAGACCTCCTGTGAGAAGATTCTTTCTCTCACGTATCCCAGCAAATCCAGTAAAAGCTTGGGCTTTCCTGAAGTGTGTTTCAGACCTGGAGTCTTCAGGGGTAATCATGCCAGTTCCTTTTCAGGAACAGGGTCTGGGGTGTTTATTCACATCTATTCATTGTACCAAAGAAGGAAAATTCATTCAGACCAGTTCTGGATCTGAAAATTTTGAATCGCTATGTAAGAGTACAAACTTTCAAGATGGTGACTATAAGGACTATTCTGCCTTTTGTTCAGCAAGGACATTATATGTCTACAATAGACTTGCAGGATGCATACCTTCATATTCCGATTCATCCAGAACATTATCAGTTCCTGAGATTCTCTTTTCTAGACAAGCATTACCAATTTGTTGCTCTTCCATTTGGCCTAGCAACAGCCCCAAGAATCTTTTCAAAGGTTCTAGGTGCCCTACTCTCTGTAATCAGAGAGCAGGGTATTGCGGTGTTTCCTTATTTGGACGATATCTTGGTACTAGCTCAGTCTTTACAATCTGCAGAATCTCACACAAATCAACTAGTGTTGTTTCTTCAAAAACATGTTTGGAGGATCAATTTACCAAAAAGTTTCTTGATTCCTCAGACAAGGGTCACCTTTTTAGGTTTCCAGATAGATTCAGTGTCCATGACTCTGTCTCTAACAGATAAGAGACGTTTGAAATTGGTTGCAGCCTGTCGGCACCTCAGTCTCAGTCATTCCCTTCAGTGGCTATGCGCATGAAAGTTTTAGGCCTCATAACTGCAGCATTGGACGCGATTCCTTTTGCTCGTTTTCACATGAGACCTCTCCAGCTTTGCATGTTGAATCAATGGTGCAGGGATTATACAAAGATATCACAGTTAATATCCTTAAATCCCAATATTCAACACTCTGACGTGCTGGTTAAATCACCAGCGTTTAGTTCAAGGGGCCTCCTTTGTTTGGCCAACCTGGACTGTGATCACTACAGACGCAAGTCTTTCAGGTTGGGGAGCTGTTTGGGCATCTCTGACAGCACAAGGGGTTTGGAATTCTCAAGAGGCGAGATTACCAATCAATATTTTAGAACTTCGTGCAATTCTCAGAGCTCTTCAGTTTTGGCCTCTGTTGAAGAATCGTTCATTTGCTTTCAGACAGACAATATCACAACTGTGGCATATGTCAATCATCAGGGTGGGACTCACATTCCCCAAGCAATGAAAGAAGTATCTTGGTTACTTGCTTGGGCGGGATCCAGCTCCTGTCTAATCTCTGTGGTGCATATCCCAGGTGTAGACAATTGGGAGGCGGATTATCTCAGCCGTCAGACTTTACATTCAGGGGAGTGGTATCTCCATCCAGATGTGTTTTCTCAGATTGTTCAGATGTGGGTCTTCCAGAGATAGATCTCATGGCCTCTCATCTAAACAAGAAACTTCCCAGATACCTGTCCAGGGATGTTCAGGCGGAAGCAGTGGATGCGCTGACACTTCCTTGGTGTTATCATCCTGCTTACATTTACCGCCTCTAGTTCTTCTTCCAAGAGTGATATCCAAAATCATCATGGAACAATTGTTTGTGTTGCTGGCAGCTCCAACGTGACCACACGGATTTTGGTATGCGGATCTTGTTCGGATGTCCAGTTGCCAACCTTGGCCACTTCTGTTAAGGCCGGACTTTTTGTCTCAAGGTCCGTTTTTTCCATCAGGATCTCAAATCATTAAATTTGAAAGTATGGAAATTGAACGCTTAGTGCTAAGTCATAGAGGTTTCTCTGACTCAGTAATTAAAACTATGTTACAAGCTCGTAAATCTGTCTCTAGGAAGATTTATTATCGAGTTTGGAAGACCTTCATTTCCTGGTGTTCTTCTCATAAATTTTCTTGGCATTCTTTCAGAATTCCTAGAATTCTACAGTTTCTTCAGGATGGTTTGGATAAAGGGTTTGTCTGCAAGTTCCTTGAAGGGACAGATCTCTGCTCTTTCTGTTCTATTTCATAGATAGATTGCTATACTTCCTGATATTCACTGTTTTGTACAGGCTTTAATTCATATTAAGCCCGTAATTAAATCAATTTCTCCTTGGAGTTTTTATTTAGTTTTGAAGGCGTTACAGGCTCCTCCATTTGAGCCTATGCATTCTTTGGACATTAAACTACTTTCTTGGAAAGTGTTGTTCCTTTTGGCCATCTCTGCTAGAAGAGTTCTTGAGCTATCTTGTGAATCTCCTTTTCTGATTTTTCATCAGGACAAGGTGGGATTGTATATCCCATACGTCACTAGCTCATGGACTCTTGCCAATATGAAAGAAATTAATTTATCAGGTAAATTCTTACATAAATTTTATGTTTTTTAACCCCTAATCTGCCGACCGGACATCGCCACCACTGTAATAAATATATTAACCCCTAAACCGCCGCACTCCCGCATCACAAACACTAGTTACATTTTATTAACCCCTAATCTGCCGTCCCTAACATCGCCGACACTTACCTACATTTATTAACCCCTAATCTGCCACCCCCAACGTCGCCGCCACTATAATAAATATATTATCCCCTAAATCTAAGTCTAAGTCTAACCCTAACACCCCCCTAACTTAAATATAATTTAAATACATCTAAATAAAATTACTATTATTAACTAAATTATTCCTATTTAAAACTAAATACTTACCTATAAAATAAACCTTAAGCTAGCTACAATATAACTAATAGTTACATTGTAGCTAGCTTAGGGTTTATTTTTATTTTACAGGCAAGTTTGTATTTATTTTAACTAGGTACAATAGTTATTAAATAGTTATTAACTATTTAATAACTTCCTAGTTAAAATAAGTACAAATGTACCTGTAAAATAAACCCTAACCTAAGTTACAATTACATCTAACACTACACCATAATTAAATTAATTACAATTAAATTAAATAAACTAAAGTACGAAAACCCCCCCACTAAATTACAGAAAATAATAAAATAATTACAAGAATTTTAAACTAATTACACCTAATCTAATCCCCCTAATAAAATATAAAAGCCCTCCAAAATAATAAAAATCCCTTCCCTATACTAAATTACAAATAGCCCTTAAAAGGGATTTTTGCGGGGCATTGCCCCAAAGTAATCAGCTCTTTTACCTGTAAAAAAAAATACAATATCCCCCAACATTAAAACCCACCACCCACACACCCAACTCTACTCTAAAACCCACCCAATCCCCCCTTAATAAAACCTAACACTAACCCCTTGAAGATCACCCTACCTTGAGACGTCTTCACCCAACCGGGCAGAAGTGGTCCTCCAGACGGGAAGAAGTCTTCATCCGATCCGGGCAGAAGAGGACCTCAGACGGCAAGAAGTCTTCATCCAGGCGGCATCTTCTATCTTCATCCATCCGGAGCGGACCGGGTCCATCTTCAAGCCAGCCGACGCAGAGCATCCTCTTCCATCCGATGACTAACACTAAATGACGGTACCTTTAAGTGACGTCCTCCAAGATGGCTTGCCTTCAATTCCGATTGGCTGATAGAATTCTATCAGCCAATCGGAATTAAGGTAGAAAAAATCTTATTGGCTGATGCAATCAGCCAATAGGATTGAGCTTGCATTCTATTGGCTGATTGGAACAGCCAATAGAATGCAAGCTCAATCCTATTGGCTGATTGGCTCAGCCAATAGGATTTTTTCTACCTTAATTCCGATTGGCTAATAGAAGTTCTATCAGCCAATCGGAATTGAAGGGACGCCATCTTGGATAACATTTAGTGTTAGTCATTGGATGGAAGAGGATGCTCCGTGTCAGATGGCTTGAAGATGGACCCGCTCTGCTCCGGGTGGATGAAGATAGAAGATGCTGTCTGGATGAAGACTTCTGGCCGTCTGGAGGTCCTCTTCTGCCCGGATCGCATGAAGTCTTCTGCCCGTCTGGAGGACCACTTCTGCCCGGTTGGGTAGGTAGATTGATCTTCAAGGGGTTAGTGTTAGGTTTTATTAAGGGGGGATTGGGTGGGTTTTAGAGTAGGGTTGGGTGTGTGGGTGGTGGGTTTTTATGTTGGGGGGTATTGTATTTTTTTTTTACAGGTAAAAGAGCTGATTACTTTGGGGCAATGCCCCGCAAAAAGCCCTTTTAAGGGCTATTTGTAATTTAGTATAGGGAAGGGATTTTTATTATTTTGGGGAGCTTTTTTATTTTATTAGGGGGATTAGATTAGGTGTAATTAGTTTAAAATTCTTGTAATTATTTTATTAATTTCTGTAATTTAGTGTTTGTTTTTTCGTACTTTCGTTTATTTAATTTAATTGTAATTAATTGTAGTTAGTTTAGGTAATTAATTTAATTATAGTGTAGTGTTAGGTGTAATTGTAACTTAGGTTAGGGTTTATTTTACAGGTAAATTTGTACTTATTTTAACTAGGAAGTTATTAAATAGTTAATAACTATTTAATAACTATTGTACCTAGTTAAAATAAATACAAAGTTTCCTGTAAAATAAAAATAAACCCTAAGGTAGCTACAATGTAACTATTAGTTATATTGTTGCTATCTTATGGTTTATTTTATCGGTATGTATTTAGTTTTAAATAGGAATTATTTAGTTAATTGTAGTAATTTTATTTAGATGTATTTAAATTATATTTAAGTTAGGGGGGTGAAAGGGTTAGACTTAGATTTAGGGGTTAATATATTTATTATAGTGGCGGTGACGTTGGCGGCGGCAGATTAGGGGTTAATAAAGTGTAGTTTGGGGGTGGCAGAGTAGGGGTTAATAAATAAAAAGTAGTTGTCGGCGATGTTGGGGGCAGCAGATTAGGGGTTCATAGGGATAATGTAGGTGGCGGCGGTGTCTGGAGCGGCAGATTAGGGGTTAATAATATGCAGGGGGCGGCAGATTAGGGGTTAATAAGTGTAAGATTAGGGGTGTTTAGACTCGGGGTTCATGTTAGGCTGTTAGGTGTAGAGATAACTTTTATTTCCCCATAGGAATCAATGGGGCTGCGTTAGAAGCTGAACGCTGCTTCTTTGCTTTGTTTTTTCAGCCGGCTCTCCCCCATTGATTCCTATGGGGAAATCGCGCACAAGCATGTTTAGCCAGCTCACCGCTACTATAAGCAGCGCTGGTATTGAGGTGAGATGTGGAGCTAAATTTTGCTCTCCGCTCACTTTTCTGAGGCTAACGCCGGGTTTAAAAAAACCTGTAATACCAGCATTGTCTTAAGTGAGCGGTGAGAAAAAATGCTCCCACACACCATTGCCGACAAAAACTTGTAATCTAGGCGTAATTAAGTTAATTGAAAAGTCTGCATTAACTAACAGCCTCTTATTATTATTATTATTATCATCATCATCAGTTATTTGTAGAGTGACAGATTCCACAGCTTATAACTGTACTTACTTGTCTTCTCTCCACTTCTCCAACACTGTCTCTTACGTTATAGAAGCAGAGCTTTACAGCCAATTGGAAGCTGTAGCACTAGCTGAGGCACCCAACCTTAAAGAGTTATGAAACCCAAATTATTCATTTTATGATTCAGATACCTACAGTTTTAAAAAACATTCTGATTTACTTCTATTATCAAATTTGCTTCATTCTCGAGTATAATTTGTTGAATGAGTAGCAATGCACTACTGGGAGCTAGATAAATACATTGCATAAGCCCATGACAAAAGGCATATGTGACCAGCTACCAGTCAGTAGCTAGCTCCTAGTAATATCTTGCTGCTTCTGAGCCTATGTAGGTATTTTTTTGTTTTTTAACATTGCATTCTCTCACTGAATCGTGATAAAAATGTTTTGGGTATCATGCCCCTTTAACTGCAGGCAGAGAGAAGGCATCATGAATGTGCACCTATTTTCTCTGTAAAACTAGCATTGCCTGTAGCGCTCTGTTTCTATAGCGCTCTGTTTCTATAACAGAAGAAACACCGCTGGATGGGATGGAGAATGAGTCAGGTAAGTAAAGCGGTTTGATTATGCATATTTCTACATACATTTTTTGTTTCCCTTAGCGCATTTGTAAAGTTAGTATATAGAGAAATTTAAGCATTTGGTTTTATGGGACCTATTCTTTTTAATAAATTGTACATCCTTTTTTACTGAAATTGTTTGTCAAAAGCCAATCTCCTGTCTTATTTGGAGGATCAAATATGGGCTTTAATCTGCAGACAACAAGGCTAGCTAAAGTAATATTGTTTTGTGGTTATTATCAGTTAAAACCAATTAGGGAGATACATGTAGCAGGGTTAGCCTTGAGCAGTCGGTATGGTGCTATTTTCTTATGAGCTCTCAGGTAGCATTGTCAGCTTAACGACCAAGGACATTCCAGGCATTCCTGACAGATATCAGTGTTACAATGTAACTATCACTAATTTTTTGGGGGGGAAATGGTTTGGAAATAGCAACGTGCTACTTGTACTTACTGCCCTATAACTTGTAAAGAACATGTAAACATTGTGTATCTCTAAACTCAGGACAAAATTTAGAAACTATTTGAATCTGAAGCAAATCCATTATCTTGCACAGCATAAAGTGATAGATATACAGACACCAACAAAGATCAACCGACTGTAAAACATCTTGAAGTAGGATAAGCCCAATTACTTTATTTTATACACCAATAGTATATGCAAACACCTTTATTTGCAAGGACTATTTTCCTTTGTGTGTACACATGTATTTCACTTGCAAACCTCATTCCAGCTATCTCAGGAAGAACTAAAAGGAATTCAAGTCAGAGAGAAAGCAGGATGCTGCAAGGACATAACTCTTGCCTGCTTGATGAGCACATTTTTTCTTTAGTGAAACTTTTTTTAAAACAACTTTAAAATAAGTAAACTAAACACACGAACCATGCCTGTTATTTAATGTCAAGATCCAGGGTGTCCATCCATTCTTTGTTTTTAACTCACATGGTGTATAGCCAGCTTATCTTTAGCTCCTCACACCCTCCTTCCTCCCCTCTCCTTCCTTTCCAGGGCGGGTTAATAACTCTGTGTCTGACAGCAACTCCAGACTCCTTCTCTGTCAGAGTCTCACCCACTTAAGGTACACTAATCATATTTCTGCTAAGGGGAGCTAAATAACCCCAGAGCAAGCAACACAGAAATGTTTTCCACACAGTGTGGGGTGATCACACATCAGGACCACTGACAGGCTTGCATGTAGTGTATTGTAGGAAGTATTATTGCCCATTACTAGAAGATCTTACTATCCCTCTAAACAGACTCTTTTCCAACTCCTCCCACAAGCAGCAGCAGTGTTTATTGAAGTTTTTCTGTTCTCTGTCCAGGGGAAACTTAGTTTTTCCTGCAAAAATAGTGCAGGAACGCCGTTCCTTCTGAACTTGACCCGTACTGTTAGGGAATTTGAGTTAGAGATGGACAAATAAATCTGCACAGTCATAATGTTGGCTACGTTTCTTCTGAGGAATTTTTAGATGTTTGACAAACAATAAACATTTGTTTTCTTCTTAAATGGAAAGAGTCCACAGCTGCATTCATTACTTTTCGGAAATAAGATCCTGGCCACCAGGAGGAGGCAAAGACCACCCAGCCAAAGGCTTAAATATTCCTCCCACTCCCCTCATCCCCCAGTCATTCTTTGGCAGAGAAGTGTCAGAATTTTTAATTTTTGTTTTTTTCTCTTATGGAGGGTAGTACTCTTCGCCATGGGACAGGAGTTTTAAGTAGTCCTGTCAGTCTCTCAGTGAGGGCTTGGATTAAAGTTAGAGTCCGGTGATGCAGAGAGTTTCTTTCTGCGAAACCATCCTGACTCATATTAACAGCTCCTCAAGCAATCGGCGTTGTCGAACTTTGCTTCGCTGCCTGCTTTCTTCTCTCAAGTCCATGGCGGAGATGATGCTACTATCCGTCACACTTAAAGGGCCGTGTTCCTTTTCCACGGCGTTTATTCCGGTAAGATCGTTTCATTTTACTTCATTCGCAATGTACTGTAATGTGAATGTTTCCTGAGAGGCTACCACCTTGCGGGTCTATCTTACAACATAAGGGTCTCAGTGAGTCTCTTTTAGTATCATGGATTCAAGGGCTATTATCTACTGAGGGGGTTTATTGAACAGGGGTTTTTTTATAATCATGTTTGTTATGTGATTCAACCTGCTTATGTGCGTTGTTTACTGGGCTCATGGTTGGAAATTGAGGCTTTTGGAAGTGACGCGGCCTTTGGCTGGGCGTGCTTGTGTTCGGGCGTGGCTACGTTTCGTTGTTCCATTTCCGCATTCATGATCGTGTGGCGAAGGAAATTTTCTAGTCCGCAGGGGTCTGGTCATAGGAGGTGGTGAGTGCCCCAGCCATTGGGGGTGTCAGGTTCCGTTTTAGTTTTTCACTACTTTAGTCCATATTTAAATATCGTCTGTCCAGTTATGGAGTATTCTGATGCTGAGACTGTGTTAATTTCAGATTCAGTTACAGGGGATTCTGATACTGAGACTATTTTGATTTCAGATTCTGTGTCCGGTGATGAATCCGGAGTGGCCAGTTTTGTTCCGTATGCCATTTTAGAGCACGTGGTTCCTCAGGCTTGGGGAATCCAGGGACTGCTGAGCCATCTGCCTCTGGGGGTCCTGTCCTCCGAGAGGCGAGTTCCCTACCAAATCATACTTCTGCAACCCAGTTTATGGTTCCTCCATGCGGGGTGGTGTGTTTCCCCCGGAGGTTGCAGCATGTTTTCGCTTCCACATAATGTTGGCGATTGTTCGTCTGCAGAGTTCAGACATTTATTTGAGAATGTGCTCGTGCCCTATTGTCCCGGGCCTTCCGCCTTGGTGAGGGCCTCTACAGTTCCCCGCGGGGGTATCTGTCCCTGAGTGTTGTGCCTTCCGTTACAGGATTGCGCGCCTTAGTGTGTTGCTCAGACATGTTTTGCAGTTATTGAATGACCCTATCGTTACCAGATACAGGGATTTTCAGTTTGATAATTTTCAGTTATTGAATGACCCTATCGTTACCAGATACTAGGATTTTCAGTCTGATAATTCGAATGGTGCCCCTCATTAGACATGTGGGGATGAAGTAATGTCCTGATTGTCATTTGTTAGAGATCTTTCCCAGTTTTGTGTGCTAGGGCTCCGTTTGGCTGGTCCTTCGGGTAGGCCTGTGTCTTTTTGGGCGTTAACCTCCGGGTTGCCTTATATTTTATTTCTATCCGATGGGATGTCTTTTATTTGTTTTTGTTTCCTTCGGGAACCTTCTGGGATTGATACTCTTTATTACTTCTTCGGAAGTTGTTGGACATGTTAGTCCTCTGTTAAAAATGTCTGTTTTCTGTTTTTTCCCCTACGAGGGAAAATTTACGCAGCTTGCCGGTTGGGACCCTAGGTGCAGGCTGGGCCTGTCAGGTTTGTTCGGTTTTGCGGCTGCTCAGACACGTGGCGCTGTTCTGCTCGGCTGGTTCGGTAAAAGAGCCGAGTGCTCAGGTTATCATTGTTTTTCATGTTCTACTAAGCATTCGAGAGGACCTGTGGGTCCGTGAGGTGGGAAGGATTGTTTCAGTCCTTATAGCCTTCAGTCATAGATGACTGGGCATCATCAGATCTTAGAGTTTCCTCCCCCATGTGGTGGAGGGTGGGAGGGCTTAATGCCCCTTACCGCTATTGAGTGGTTTGGCCTTCATTTTTTAGGTCTCTGGATGTGTCCTTTTGGGCTTGATCCAACAGCTTGTACAGGATAGCTGTCTAGCATGCAGAAGGTTTGCAGTTTGAAACCTGTTGCAGCTCTTGACACCTTGCAGGTATATGTGTAGCTGTTTCTAGTATATCTAGATGCAGCTCTTACTCTTGACTGAGTTATATATAAAGAGGCCTTTGGGTTTTCTTCCATTGCCTCCGGGTGAGTGTATCTCCTTTTAGGGATCTATGTTTCCAGGTGATGGTTGTTTCCTGAGGGGACTTTTGTTTTGACTTTTGGGCAGGCTTAGTGCCTTCTCTTCCTTGTGTCCTCTGCTTCTGCGGAGGTGTTAGGGAGACTAGTCCTGCTAGTAGGATTTTTTGGACCTCGAGGTATCCCTTGGTTGTCCTGAGGCTCTGAGAAGTATCTTCATACGACTTCTAGCCTTGATTCTTGGAGCGTTGGACTTTAGCTAGGGGTGGTTCCTTCCTTTGGTCAGAGCTTTCGAGTTCTTCTCACTATCCGTATTCTCTGGATATGCATCCATACCCTTGTGTCTGGCTTTTTGGCCGATTGGGGTGTTTAGTTCTAGGGTAAGGTTTGCCTGAACTGTTAGGTGCCTGTTTTTCTCCCTGAGACTTCTGGTTGCTGATGCTTTGCTTGGCCTTTTTACTGACCCAGTCTTGGATGGTTTTGGAATCTTTGATCTCAGGGCTGGTTGGGGTGTTCCACAGTAGTGGGAACTTGGGCTATGTCCTTGCTCCATCTACCTGACCTGGTCATGGTTGGCCAGGTTTTCGGAGTATTTTTTACTCTTTGCCACAGAGTGGCCCATGTCATCTGGTGGTTAGCCGTGTGGCTTGAGCCTCAAGGGTCGTTGGTTCATACCCAGCTGCTGGCATTGGATGTCCAATTTCTGGTTCGCCATTAGGGTTGCATTCCCCTGGTCAGCTTGCCAGTGTTCCTGTGGATTCCCTGCTCTGCAGGCGAAT